>NC_046159.1:35447475-35747475 GCF_011064425.1 Rattus rattus | reverse complement strand
GAGGGCATCTATCATAAAATGAAACCTTTAATAGAATTAATGGCAAGAAGGTGTTTAGGGAAAGTAGAGGCACTAATCATATTCTGTTTAGGACATCTGAATAATTTGGGAGCTCAGAACCATACAGGAACAGTATCTCATATCTTTGAAACACCAGATGAGAACAGCTCTGTATTTTACATGTATTGACCCATCCTAGACCTTATAAGGAATTCACACAGAATCGATATTTCCTATCCAGATGTTACTGTAGAAAGTGATACAGGCAAAGAAATCAGTGAACATGATCATAGGTCTAGAGTAAAGTAGAATCGTGCCTATTGTTGGATTAATTATATGAATTGTACAAGTTCTTGAATGTTTTTCATTTAAGGGAGAAATGAGATCAGTCACTGCTGGGATACTGCACACATTAGAAATAATATGTATAAGATCCCAACGATGAACTAACAACAAAACCAAAAAAGACACCGTTGCCATAGCTATTACCATCACGCATGAGGGAAAATATGCAATGTAGACAGACTCCCTGAAAGGAACATAAACAAAAGCTTCTAGGAAGAATTTAGAGTTAGCAAAGGTTCAACTGACTCTATTGTAGTCCATGGTGTGGTCTTAATATATCAGCTCACATCCAGAAAGATTCTCAGTGGGAAGTGCAGGCAACATGTTTCCAATACATGTCATTATAAAAAGTAGGGCTTTGTAATTCTTTGATTCCTCACTGTTTGATTTTTCAACCTTAATAATGCATTAGCGTATTTCTGAGCTTAGCTCTCACTAAATTATAAATGCTACCATTTGATACCTAAGTATCAAATGATATTTGGCCACTGCTAGTGAAGGAAAAATAAACAATTTGAGCTTGTTAACTATGGTTTTCTGGGTTTCTGGGGTCAATCTGTCTGCTGCAGGGTGTACTTCTCAGAACCAGTACCTATTCATTTTATAGCATGCGTGTTTTATATGTAGGTACTAATTTCTAGTCACTGTGCGCACTTAAGTTATTTAACCCTATATCTTCTACTATTTTAGCTGGTAAAACACACTTATACTATTTGGTCATTTTTCTAAACTCCAGCATTAGCAGCAAGTGCCAACTGCCATTTGTGACTGGGATACGCTATCTTTTCCACATAACAATACCCTAATTTTTAATACTATTGTAATGTCTACTTCCAAACATCAACAATGACCTTCACACCTATCTACACCATGCCATTTTATCAATACCAATTTTGTTCATGTACCTCCTGTCTCTTTCCACAGATATTTAATCCAGCAGTCATTTGATATATTGGATCCTTATATCAAGAATAGCAAGGCAACCAACAGCCTACATAGGGAGTTTTTGCTTCATGAGTAATGTTTGCCAGAACCAGTTTTATAGCAGAAGACCTAAGGAAAAAATGAGGCTAAGTTTAGCCTTCGTGGGATTGAATATTGTAACTGACTAGCTGTATCTGCCTCAGGTGAAAGAAGAAGGGAGATAGAATGAATAACACAAAGGACAGAAAGACCTATACCTCTCAGACTCCCTTAACGTCCTTGCTGTGAATCTCAACAAAGACTGGGGTCTTGCTGCTAACTTTTCTCAGTGTTGCTAGAACGTTCATTTCCAGAACACCAAATCAATGAGGCATACATTGTTCATTCTGGGGAATCTTTTGGAGTTTGAATCTTTGTCTGCTTGGATTCTCTGCTAAGCAACTCATGTTTCACAGTAACATCTACAAGGAAACTTTACCCTCCTTATATGATGAAACTCCCTGAGAAATTTTTAAAATGACAATACCCTCTCCTTTATGTTAAAGCCATATAGATAGATAGATAGATAGATAGATAGATAGATAGATAGATAGATAGATACATACATACATACATACATACATACATAGAAAGATAGATAGATGATAGATGGATAGATAGATAGATAGATAGATAGATAGATGATAGAGACAGAGACACAGAAGAGAGGCAGAGAGAGACAGAGAATACTCTGTAAATGTAAATATGTATACGCATATCTATATCTCTGTCTTTGTCTCTGTATCTCTCTGTCTTTCTGTCTCTGTCTTTTTCTCTGTCTTTGTCCCCCCTCCCTCACTCCTTCTCTCTCTCTCTCTCTCTCTCTCTCTCTCTCTCTCTCTCTCTCTCTGTTTGTAATTTTTGAGGTAGGATCTTATATACCCCACGCTGGATATATGCCTACTTTATAACCAAATAACCTACATTTTGCCAGCTTGTATTTCTAGCATAGCCATGTGAAAATAAGATCACTGTTAGTCATTCTCAAATTAAGGCATAGTGTTGTCTAATGGTCCTCAGGATATATACCATCATTCCCTAAAGATTAAGACAGAAGATATATCTTTTATCCTTTCTACTATAGGCAATATCAACTTTCAAACTGTTTTTTTTTCTTTTTTGTTAAATGATCCTATGAAAAGCCAGCAAAATCAGAATGAAAAGTTAAATGGATATTGTAGACTTGGCATTTGTGCTTATGTTTTATGACATAAAATGACCTGTAAAATACAATATACTAAACAAATATTAATATATTGCTTACTGATAATTTTCATATACAAAATACACCATATTTTTCATTTTACATTGTAGAAATATGTTGAAGAGTAACAATCAATATATGAAATTTATCGGTGAATCACTTCCAGAAAGATCATAATTATCATTTTACTATGTACTTTGAGGCCTATTTTGGTGCATTGCCCCTTAGTTCAAAGTTCATTCACCCTTTTCACTTGTTTTGTGAAAAATGACCAGGGTCCTGGGTCCTTTGTCAGATGGCATTGCAGCAAGTTTGATCAAGAGGTGGCAATAAAGACACATTGCAGAACAGTGGACCAGAAAGATGGGTTGTCCTCTTTTGTGGTATGTTTAGCATGACATGTCCTAGTGGATAACCTGAGGTAGTGCCTAGACCTTCCCCAGTATTCAGCTCTCCAAGTCAGTTAACTTTTAATTACTTCTTATTGCATGCTTATTGTTGTACCCTAGAGTGCTTATTACACCTTAAGTAGGCTCACCCTCTGTGAAGATGTCCTGTAGTTTGGTGTCTTTTCTTGTAGATTAGAAAAAACAAATAGTTATAGAGACTTCTACTAGTGTAATAAATGGGGTTCTTTCATCCAGCAAGCCACAATCATGTAGCCTCTAACCAGGTCTATGTATTGGATTTCCTAGCTGGGTTAAGAAGTAGTATCTATGTCATATACATTTTAGAGTATCTTTACTTATCTATGTTTAATTCATCAATGGAGCTACCCATTGCACTTAATAGTCTCTCTGATTATACTTCTATACTCAAAACGTCTGATCCAAAAAGGTAATTTGTAATTCCTATAGTTTAATACTCGGGGCATGCTATTGGTTTAGATTTTAAAATAGTAAAGAACACCTCCCTTTTAACAGCATTCCTTCAGCTTCTACCTTCTTTAATGGTTGCAACGTAGAAATAGTCTTAGATACTGGTTCATTATATCTCTTCTTTCCTTCCATGTTTAGGTATTCTTTCTCATTTTTTCCATCAAATGTATATACTGTCTTCAGAATGATGGATGTCTTTGAATATACACTTTTGCTTGTATCCCTAGTGAATTCTCTACAGTGAACTTGTTGTCATTCGGACATTTGTGTCAGAGACAAATGAAGTTCAACACCGTGACAGCGCTTGCCTAATTCGAGGGTCATTTTGACCACATTATAGAAAGATGCGATGAAATGTCAGAAAAAGAAATGCAGAGGACTGGAGAGAGCCAAGAATATATCATCTTCTGTGAATTCATTCTAGCAAGAATGTGGAAACTCTCCCAAGTACCACAAAAACTGACACCAGGTTTAAGACTTAGCCATTAAATATCAATTATCCTAAACCACTTCTGGCTGCTTCTTTGATTAAATGTTTTTCTTGTGTTTTTTTCTTTGGGGAATCTACCTCATCAGAAGAATGGAGGAAGAAAAAGATTAAAAGACTCATTTGGATATTTTTGCAAAGGAGTACTTTGGGAAAGAAAACAAATTGTTAACCTGAATATCATCTTACAAATTGAGTTTAGCTAATTTCCTGTGCTTACACACAAAATCCCCTGTTGCTTCAGCTTGAAGCCCTTACCTACTCCTCCAGTAGTATTGTTTATTATTTGTGTGTGTGTGTGTGTGTGTGTGTGTGTGTGTGTGTTGCTGGGTGGCACGTGTTGGTGAGTAGGTACAAGCTACATGTCGTATGCTAATGTCAGAGAACAACTTTTTCTAGGCTGACACAGCTTTTAGTAATCAGATCTGGAGCTTCAGGATTACATGACGTGAGTTCTTATCAGTTGTGCCATTCATGCCTCACTTCCACTCTTCTGTGGTATTTCCTGACATAACCACATCCCACATATAAGCATCCACAGATTTGGATGTAAATAGAGCTGATCTCTCGCTTTCATTTGAACCAACTGTGTTGTGACTTTAATTGACAACCAATGAAAATTCGCTGTCACTAGCATATACAGGAAGTTATCTTGTCCATGGTCTAGAACCTGCCTCTGAATGTGCTCATCTTCTTCTAATGTTTGGTTCCACTTTACTTGCAGCTGCTTTCTGAATGCACTGGGGAATCATCCCCATTAAGTGAGCCTTTAGGAGGTTTATCTGTCCTGCAATGCTTGTCTCAGAATAAGGAGATGGGGCATGCATTAGGCATTGTTCATCACTAGATAGGCAGACATGTGGTATCCTTGCTGCTGTTGTCATTATCATTAGTGCCACAAAAACTACTGTTACTGAGTGCCTACTGTGCAGAGAGTTGTTTCTGGTCTGGTAACCCTCACAAAAATTTAGGACCAAAGTGTCCAGGGGAAGTAATATTGAAAGTAACGTTTTATAATTATGAAAGTAAATGATTGTATATCTCAATTGAGTAGACATATAAGTGGCCTATTTTGTGTTTATTGCATATTTTATATGCTATGCGGTCTTGAGGAGTTAGTATTCATTCTACCTAAAGAGGTGAAATTCACACCAATGATACCCTACGTGGCTATCCAAAGGTCATGAGTAATGAAAATGCTGTAGCTTTTTCACCTTGTTTCTTTGTTCTCTGATCTCTTATTTTCCAGTAATCCTACTGTCTGCTGTTGCGAGCGACAGTCCAGTAAAATGAGAGTGATGTGATAGTTTGACAAATATCTACTGAGGACCCATGACAAGCGAAGGGCTTAATCACCAAGATGGGCTTGGAGGGGATTTAAAAATAATCAGACAAATGAAGAGAGACAGGCATTGTCACCATTGACAAAATCACTTCAATCACAAGTCAGGAATGAAAGGAGGGCTGTGAGAAGAGGGACGTGCCAGCAGCAGGCTGAAGAGTGCCCCTCCCTTAGATGGCTTTATTGGACTTCTACTCTTTAAAGATCAGCTGCTTCTGATTAATTCTTTATTGTTTATTTTGGTTTTTTTTTACATTTATTTATTGAAGGGTTCAGGGAAGGGAGGAAACACATGCCACCAGGTGTGTGTGTGTGTGTGTGTGTGTGTGTGTGTGTGTGTGTGTGTGTGTGTGTGTGTGTATCTCAGAGAACAATATTTAGAAGTCTCTTCCCTCCTTCTCACTATGTGGTTTCTAGTGATCAAACTTAGTGCATCATCCTTGGCAGCAAGCATCCCCACCCCACAGAGCCATCTAAACAGCTTCCTAAAGCATTCCTTACTATAAGTGTATTTTCTCAGCCACTGGAAAATATGAAAAATGGGGAGAGAGAAAGACAAAGAGAGACAGAGAGAAAGAGAGAGACAGAGAGAGAGGGAGAGAGAGAGAGAGAGAGAGAGAGAGAGAGAGAGAGAGAGAGAGAGAGAGAAGCAAAGCATCAGACCCCATAGTCTGGAGACCATATATGTGTTAAGAGAAAGTAGCATACCACAAAACATTGTCTTAAAAAGAGGAAATTTCTTTTTGTTTGTTTTGTAATTTGCATATTTTACTTATTTACATTTCAAATGTTATCCCATTTTCTGGTTTTCCCTCTGCAAACCCCCTATCTCACACCCCCCTTACCATGCTTCTAAGAGGGTGCTCCCCCACCCAACAACCACCCAGTCCTGCCACACTGCCCTAGCATTCCTCTACAATGGAGCATCTAGCCTTCACAGGAACAAGAGCCACACCTCCCACTGATGCCAGATAAGGCCCCTTCAGCTCCTTCAGTAATTCTCCTAACCCTTCCATTGGGGTCCCCATTCTCAGTTCAATGGTTGGCTGCGAGCATCCACTTCTGTATTTATCAAAATCTTGCAGAGCCTCTCAGGAGACATCAACATCAGGCTCCTGTCAGCAAGCACTTCTTGGCATCAGCAATAGTGATTGGGTTTGGTGGCTGCATGAGGGATGGATCCCCAGGTGGGGCAGTCTCTGGATGACCTTTTCTTCAGTCTCTGATTCACTCTTTGTCCCTGTATTGCCTTTAGACAGGAGCAATTTTGGGTTAAAATTTTGGAGATGGGTGGGTGGACCCATCAATCAAACAGGGGCCCATGCATAACCTCTGGATATGGTCTCCACAGATTCTTCCTACCCTCTATTTGCTATTTCATCTGTCATCCCGGTGTGGTCCGTGGAGTCTCTTGCTTCCTTGGCACCTGGGACTTTCTGTTGGTTACCTCCTGTTCTCCATCCTCCATTGCTACACAGCTCTGTTCAATTTCCTGTGCCTCTGTACATCTCCTTCCATCTCCTCCCGTACATGACTCTGTCCCTCTTCCCCCTCCCCCTCTTCTTTTCCTCTCAAATCCCTCCTATCGCCTACTTCCCTTGATTATTTTGTTCCCCCTTCTAAGTAGGACTGAAGTATCCACTCTTTGGTCTTTCTTCCTCTTGAGCTTCACGTGGTCCGTGAGTTTTATCATGGATATTCCAAGCTCTTTGCCTAACATCCACTTATCAGTGACTATATACCACTTTCTGTTCTGACTGAGTTACCTCACTCAGGTTGATATTTTCTAGATCCATCCATTCACCTGTTCGTTTCATGAAGTCATTGTTTTTAATGGCTGGGAAGTATTCCTTTGTGTAAATGTATCTCATTTTCTGTATCTCATTCCTCTGTTGTGGGACATCTGTGTTGTTTCCAGTTTCGATGATAAATATGGCTGCTATGAACATAGTGGATCATGTGTCCTTATTACTTGTTGGGACATCTTTTGAGTCTATTCCCAGGAGTGGTATAGTCCTATGTCCAATTTTCTGAGGAACTTCAGATTAATTTCCAGAGTTATTGTACCAACTTGCAATCCCACCAACAATGGAAGTATTTCAATTTTGTTTCTTTCCCAAACAGGGAAGATTTGTTCATGTCTGGTCATATTATAGATTTTCTATTAGGGCCCATGGTGATTTTTGATTAGCAAGTAATGTAGCATAAAATCACCATAACTCAGGGTATAAACCCTCTCTAGTCTCTCTTTTGGCATATACCTTAAATACTACTAGGACTCTGTGCATTTTAGTGGCGTTTTTGTGCATGTTATATGGGATCATAAAATCCTAACACACCTAACAGGAATGAATAAATATTAAATACAAACTTTTTTGTAAAAATGATGAAATTCTAGTTCAGGTAAGAAAACCAATTAAGCCATGCATAACCCACCCAAAAAAATTTAAGGAGAAGCAGTCAAGAAAATGCACATTCCTTCACACTGTGAATCCATCCTACTATCAGTCAATAAGTGATATTTCCAACAAAGAATATATTAATTTGGCTTTATAGGATAAGTACACACACATACACACACACACACACACACACACACACACATTCACGCACAAGTTCAAGAGGAAGTGAAATAGAACCAGGAGGAGAAGGAGGAAGAGAATGAACAATGAAAGAAAAAGAATATACAGTAAGAAAATAGCAGTAAATTTGCCCAGAGTTACTCTTAATAATATTTAGGCTCCAAGAAATAGTTTCATACAACAGTTAAATGCAAAACATAGCTCTTTCACCTTATCAATCTTTAGTTATTGTGTGCCCCATAAAAATGTAAGTTTTAGAACAGCAATATGTCTGAAATTAATTCTACTCTGCATTAGAAAGCCTCATGGTAGGCAATTAATGCATAAAGCACCAAAGATCACTGCCCTCAGGGCTGAATCACCAGATGAAATTGCACATCTCATGTCCCATCATTACCCTGATATTTACTCTTAGTTTGTATGGTCTAGGGAGAAGACAGTTTCAAATTGAATATTTACCTCATCAGCAAGCTGAGATTGTCCTCCGTTCTCTGCCCTCTTCTAATCTGGAACACAGAGTATAGATAGTGGTGAATATTAATATGTTGCTCTTGTCACAGGCTACTACTACTGCTTGCTGATTTTTGTTCACAGAATGGAAAGAAAATAGTATTACTGATGTCATCATGGGGTAAGCTGGAGGAGACTTGAAGGGAATGTGGTGACAACTGCATTATATGCCTTTAGATTGAACAAGTGAAATAAAAGCAAAACATAAGTTACAGGCAGACATTCAATACTTTGCCCCTATAGTATTTTCTTTTTTAAAATTTTCATTGGTTATTTTATTTACATTCCAAATGTTACCTCCTTCATGGACCCCCCATAAAAACCCCTATCACACCCACCCTGCTTCTATGAGAGTGCTCCTCTACCCACCCACCCACTACCAACTAAGTGCCCTAGCATTCCCCATGGTGGGCATCTAGCTTTCAGAGGACCTCGTCTCCCATTGATGCCAGATAAGATCAACCTCTGCTTCATATGTAACTAGAGCGATGAGTCCCTCCATGTGTATTCTTCGGTTGGTGACTTAGTCCCTAGTAGCTCTGGGGGGAAGGTCTGGTTGGTTGATATTGTTGTTCTTTCTATGGGGTTGCAAACCCTTCAGCTCCTTTAATCCTTCCCCTAATTCCTCCATTGGGGTTCCTGTGCCTAGTCTGGTGGTTAGCTGCAAGCATCCGCATCTGTATTGGTAAGGGACTGACAGAGCCTCTCAGGAGACATCCCCATCTGGCTCCTGCAAACAAGCATTTCCTGGCCTCAGATGTAATGACTGGGTTTGGTGGCTGCGTATGGGCTCCAATCTTTGTCCCAGTATTTCCTTTAGACAGGAACAATTCTGGGTTAAAATTTTGGAGATGGGTGGGTGGCCCCATCCATCAAACAGGGGCCCATGCATAACCTCTGGATATGGTCTCCACAGATTCTTCGTACCCTTTGTGGGATATTCCAGCTAATGTCATCCCCGTGGGGTCCTCAGAGGCTCTTGCTTCCCTGGCCCCTGGGAATTTCAGCAGGCTACCCCTACCCATTGCTACACACCTCTGTTCAATTTCCTGATCCTCAGTACATCTCCACCATCTCCTTCCATATCTGATTCTGCCCTCTTTTTCCCTCTCCCTCCTTTTTTCCTCCCAAGTCCCTCCCACTCTCAATCTCCCATGATTATTTTGTTCCCCCTTCCAAGTAAGACTGAAGCATCCACTCTTCAATTTTCCTTCTTCTTGAGCTTCATATGGACTGTAAATTGTATCATGGATATTCCGAGCTTTTTTCCCCTAATGTCCATTTATCAGTGAGTACATGTCACATGTATTCTTTTGTGACTGGGTTACCTCACTCAGGATGATAATTTCTTGTTCCATCCATTTGCCTGTGAGTTTCATGAAGTCATTGTTTTTAATAGCTAAGTAGTGTTTCATTGTGTAATTTTTTGTATCCATTCCTCTGAGGGGATCTGAGTTCTTTCCAGCTTCTGGCTATTATAAATAAAGCTTCTATGAACATAGTGAATCATGTGTCCTTGTTATATGTTGGACCATCTTTTGAATGTATTCCCAAGAGTGGTATAGCCGGGTCCTCAGATAGTACTATGTCCATTTTTCAGAGAACTGCCAGACTGATTTCCAGAGTGGTTGTACCAGTCTGCAATCCTACCAGCAACGGAGGAGTGTTCCTCTTTCTCCACATCCTAGCTAGCATCAGCTGTCACCTGAGTTTTTTATCTTAGTCATTCTGACAGGTGTAAGGTGTAATCTCGGGGTCATTTTGATTTGCATTTCCCTGATGACCAAGGATGTTGAACATATTTCTTTAGGTCTTCTAGGCCATTCAAAGTTCTTCGATTGAGAATTCTTTGTTTAGCTCTGTACCTGAGTTTTTAATATACTACTTTGAGTTTTTCAAAACGTTTTCCTGTTTCTACCCACTTAAATTTGCCCATAAGATCCTGTGCTTGGCCTGGGAGCTGCAGTTCTGATCAATATGCATGACAGATGCCTCGTTCCAAGTTTTGTGTACTCATACTTAGTAAGAAATTTAAATCATTTTCTCAAACATTTAAAGATTGGTCAAGTTATTTTTTCCCCTACGGCATCTACATTTCCTCGTTTCACACACTAACAGAGACATCTTCTGATTGCCATCTGGATTGCTGTGTTCATAGTCACATGGCAAAAATGATGGAGCTCTGTTTCTAAGAAGGCATGAGCTATGCTATTTAGTTTGGACATGGGCTACGTAGTCCCCATGTTTTTCAATGAGGATGGAGAATTGAGATAGTCCCCTAATTTCTACATGGAACACTGTCCTTGTATTCTGTAAGAATATCGCCTTCAGAGTTTTCATTGCAAACCAACATTTTCTGTAGGTTTCAGGTGCAAATGGTGATGTCCCTGTGTTTGAATGTTGGTCAAATGTCCTAGACGTATGGGTGTGGATGTTTCTTATTCTGCTGGCCATCTATTACCCACCATTGCTCTCTGCATTTCCTGGGTCATCTTTCATTGGCCTGAAAAGGCTGCTCGTAGCTGGATGTAAATAGCTCTAGGAATCTGATTAGGCTAACTTTATATTCCCAGAAGATTGGTAGAATCCCTATTCCTGGGCCATTTTATGCAGTCCCCAATTATGTCTCTGAGATGTCTGGTAGGAACTTTCTTTTCACTTCTGACTCTCATAAGTTCTGTGTCTGTGGATTCATAAAACTCTACATTGGGATATTTCCAAATAAAATTGCTTTTGTAATGAACAGGTACAGGCTTATATATGAGTGAAAGGAGGTCCAGTGACAGGCCTAATTGGGATCCAGCTCAAGGCGAGGCCCCATGACCTGACACTATTACTGATAGTATGGTGTACTTACAAACATGAGCCTAGCATGGCTGCCCTCCAATAGGCCCAACACACAGCTGAGTCAGAAGCAGATATTTACACCCAACCAATCAACAGACACTGATGACCCCTGTGGTATCATTAGGGAAAAGCAAACTGGAAGGAACTTAGGAGGAGAACCCTATAAGAAGACCAGTAGTCTCTCTAACCTAGACCCTCGAGATTGCTCAGACACTGAGCCACCAATCAGGCAGAATTTGCCAGTTGATATGGGGCCCGTATCACATATACAGCAGAGGAATACCGAGTCTGGACTCAGAGAAGATGCACCTAACCCTTGAGAGACTTGGGGCCCCTGGTCTGGTGGAGTAGGGGTGTAGGTGGGGAAGTATGATGTGGGGACATGCTTTTGAAGACAGGGGCGGATGAAAAGTGTGGAGTATACATGGGATGTGGACCAGTCAGAGGGTGAACCAGGTGGAGGAAAGACTTGACTGTAAAATAGGATTAAAGAGTGTATATATATATTCTTTAATATTTTATATATTCTTTTTTTTTTTTTTTTGGTTCTTTTTTTCAGAGCTGGGGACCGAACCCAGGGCCTTGCGCTTCCTAGGCAAGCACTCTACCACTGAGCTAAATCCCCAACCCCTATATTCTTTAATATAATATTATTCAATAACCAATAGAGTTTTCTCTCTTACCCTGTTCTTATCTAACTGAATTTGCAATATCAAAGAAGAGAATCGTTGAGATTCTTTTTTTTTAATTTTATTTTTCTTAGATATTTTATGTATTTACACTTCAAATGCTATCCACCGCCCCATACCTCCTCCCCTTCCCCCTGCTTCTATGAGGAGAGCACTGAGATTCTTAACTGAAAGCAAGTATTTATTACATTTTTTTAATTAATCATTTGCAGTGTATGTGTGGGTATGTGTGTGCCTCTCTCTCTCTCTCTCTCTCTCTCTCTCTCTCTCTCTCTCTCTGTGTGTGTGCACAAGCGCATGTATATGCGTTTGTGTGCTTGTATGCTAGGTACGTGTACAATTCTGTGCTTGTAGATGTCAGGAAACTATTTGTGACAGTCAGTAGCTCTCCTTCCATCACAGAGCAGCCAGGGATTAAAATCAGGTTGTTAGGCAGCAACTCTCTTTACCTGCTGAGCCATCCAGATGACGCCGGATCCTAGTTTTGACACTGTTAAAAGGAAGATATTATGAAAGTCACTATTGGGTATCTTTCACCTAAAACAGTAATTTTCATATTTATTTGTGTATGTATTCATAAATACCGCTAGTTTATTCCTTTAAACTACTACTATTTCATTCCCTTATATAGAAATGCCACAATTCATATATCCATTCTCCTACTGATGGAAATATGGGTGACTTTTGTTATTTTTGCTATCACAAAGAGCTTTTATATATGATGAATTATAAGCCTTTGACTCCTTCATTCTCCAGACGTGAATTGGCTGTGTGACTTAGAACAGTTTTCATCAGTCCATCTTCTCTGTAGTTCCCTACTTTGGAGACCTTGAAGAGTCTGAAAGTGAATAGTTCCAGAAGTTGAGTAAGCCAGTTTTCCTCAGAAACCTCTAAAGTTTGGGGCAATCATCACATAAAGTCCAAATTACACTCTGCCACTGCTTAATTGTGTACTTGATAAGATTAGATGTGTCTCCTTGCTTTGGGTATTCAGTCATAGCTTAAGGAAATAAAGCCTGTTAGGAAAATGGCAAACTAGTGCCCACACAGCCACATCACATTGCCCAAATGCCCCACTTTCTCTGCATCTGCATCACACTGCAGTGCCAGTTCTCTGGGTTTTTATTCATTCTGGATGTGTATTGCATAATAGCTCAATGTGGTTTGTATATGAATTTCCCTGGTGATGAATTATTTTGATTATCTACTTAAAAATCCTATTATTTTGGGAATCATTATAGGATGTATCAATGTCTTATGATTCTGTTTCAGATCTTTGTCCATGTTGACTTGTTTCCTTAGTGCTGAGGATGAGAATAATACACATATTTTAAAAACAAATCCTTCATCAGACATATGCTTTATGATTTTCTTTTAAGCTGTAGTTTATCTTTTAGTACATTTTTTCTGACAAGAATTTTCAGCGTATCTATATGCATATCAATATTCACATCCATATTTTTATTTATCATTTATCTATCATTGTCATCATCATTCTCATTCTGGTTAACACTAATTTTCAATTTGACATAGTGAACGGTCAGCTGTCTGTAAAGGATTGTCTGGTTAGTTGCAATAGGAAAAGCTTAATTCGCTATGAGCAGCACCATTCTACTTAGAAAAGTAGTCCTGTGGCATTTAAAAGGCCACTAAAGCATTGAGAAGAAAGCAGGTAAGCAAGAAACATTTGCCCACAGACCTGCCTTTAGTTCTTCACTTGAGTTCCTGACTTTCCTCAGTGATGAAATCTTTTCTAGCTATGTAAGGCAACTAAACCCTTTCCCCTGCTGCTCCTTTTGATCATACAGTGTTATCATAGCAACATAAGCACAGTAGAGCACATGTACATATATATGTACATGGGATGGTATCTAAGAAGCCTTTGCATAGACACAGCTCTCAAGATTTCTTTTCCTGTGTCTTACCTTAGATATTTTATAGAATATATCATGGTCTATGTGTTTTTCATGTATAGTGTTTGTTAAAGACCCAAAATAATTATTTTGGATTTATCAAGACTTCATTTTATTTTTTTTTTTGGTTCGTTTTTTCGGAGCTGGGGACCGAACCCAGGGCCTTGCGCTTCCTAGGCAAGCGCTCTACCACTGAGCCAAACCCCCAACCCTAAGACTTCATTTTATAGCACTACTTTAAAGGCCATTCATCCTCTATTTTTTCCCATTGTTAAAAATCTACAGGCAATGTACGTGTACACCAGTTTCAGATGCGTTCCTGATTGTACTTTCATGCCAATAACCACATTCTGTCTGCCACTGTAGCTTGGTAATGAATATATAATGGGCAGTTTAAATCACCTTATTTTATTCTTTAAGGGTTTTCTTCCAATTCCATCTATTTTGGATATCCATATGAATTTTAGAATCAGCTAGTCAGTTTTCCCCTACGTTACCTCGTAAGTTATGTTTGGGATTGCATTGATATTATTGATCAGCATGTACAAACTTGATTTCTAAATAGTATTTACCTGATTGGCTCCTAAGAAAAGTATCTTTTTCTATTTAGGCATTTTCAAATTGCTTCAGTGTTGTGTAAATCATATATTTTACAGATCCTGCATATCTTTTGCTGCTTCTACCCCCAAAATAATTACATTTTTATTCTATAAGAGATATTTTGAATATAATTGTTTCCGACCTGTAAAATATGTTGGTTTTGCATATTTATTTTGCACTTCTTAATCTTCGTAAACATGTTTTCTGTGTTTTAAACGTTTTCAGAGATGCCGTTGAATTCTCTCCCTCTGTATATATACACATATGTGTTCTGTTTTTTATTTGTCTGAGCGTTTGCTGCAGATGTGTGTGTGTTCACACAGTGCCTTCAGAGGCTAACAGAAGGTAACAGATGCCCTGTACTGGGAGATAGGAATGATGATGGGATGCCGTGATGTTGCTCGGAACCACACATGGGTGCTCTGCAAGGACAGCAGGTGTTCTTAACTGGTGAGCTTCTCTGCAGTCCCTCAGCTCTTCTTTGTTAGGTAACCATGAGTCACCTGGTTTTCATAGTGACTTTTTTATTAAATCCAGGAAGTCCCCTCCCACTCTTGGTTTCCTCAGAATGATTGTCAGGAATGGATGTTGGTTTTCATAACTGATGTTTTCTGAATCACTGGAGGTGATTATGTGATTTTTTTTTCTTCTTTAGACTTTTAATATGTTAAATTACATTGATTGCTTTTTGAGTAAATAAGCCTCACATTCTTAGAATAAATCAACTTGGATTTGATATAGGATCCTTTTCATCCATTTTTGAACTTGACTTCCTAAATTTTATTTAGAGCTTACCCATCTGAAATATCAGATTGTCATTTTATTTTCTTAGACTGCTTTCAAAAATATTCTTATTAACCAAATAAAATTAACCAGTTAGGAGAAAAAAGTTTAAAATGGTACCAGGGTAATGTTAGCCTCACAGAATGAGTGGGAAGTACTCTCTCCTTCTAACTCTAAACTTTATTTCAAGGTTTGTCTTTCTGTTTCCAGGGGTAGGTAGATTCTGCTAGGGAACATATCTACATTTAAATATTTTGGTGCACAAAGTTTTCTCTCATAAATCTGAGTAGTAAGTAGATGCCAATCTTTTCTGGTTTCTTTTTCATCTTATATGTGCTCTGGTAATTTATGACTTTACTATGTGCCCCCAGTTTACCAGTACTTTATTATTCTATCTATCCATTATAAATAAATATATATATATATTATCTTTATTATATCTATCCATTCAGTTCTACCACCTTTCACTTCTGACATCGGCAGTGTTTTCTTCTCCCCTTTCTGATCAATATATCTAGAATGCCATTGATTTTATTGAGTTTTCAAAGTATTCTGTTTTGACTGAGATTTGTCAGTTTGATTAATTTTAAAAACATCTCTGCTACTTTTTGATTTATTGATTTGCACAGAGCTTTTTGGCACATAGTTTCTCTTCTTATTTTAGTTTCAGTATAAATCCTAAGGACGCTAAACTTTTAAAATTTATTTTTATATACATTTTAGTATAAATACCTTCAATCAATATTTTGTTAATGGTATCCCACCATCAGCAATTGTATTTTCAGTAATATTTAGCATAAAAATGTAATTTATTGTTTCACAGACTAGCCATGCTCTAATTGATTTATAAATATTAATGTTTTTCCAGAGACTTTTCTTTTATTGATTTTTAATTTTCAGAACCTTCATCTCATCTTTGGGAATATGTCACAGTTTGCTTTATGCTCCAGCTGAGGCCTGTCATTTTAAATATTCCAGATATCCTTTCAGATAAGAAATAAACAGATGTACTTTGAATTAAGGTGGAGGAACCTATGAGACTGGAGCTTGTGACCAGTTTATAAAAGTCCATCATACCCGCACTCACTCTTTTATCTTCTTTTCCTACCAGTTGTTAAGCTATGTAAATTTCAGCTGTGATTTTTCACATAAACACCTCAGATTATCATATGCGTCTGTTAAGCTATTCCCCTTACAGTACATTCATCTTCCTTATCCCTGGTGATATTTTACACTCTAAGACTTGCTTTTACTTGTTTGCAGTAGCATCACTGAGGTTTTTTCCATTTGTTCTGTTTTTTTAAGCAGTACTGTTTGACGCTGCTAACTTCTTAAAAGTTTTGCTGGTTTTTCTTTTCTACCTTCTCCATCTCAATATTTTTGTCTCTGATTATTTTAAACTCCTAAGATTTGTTCAGCAGCATGTTGATGCTACCTAGAAAGAGTTTCACTTTTCTGCTCTTGTTTAAAGAGTTGTTAGAAAGGACCTGGGTCATAAATAAGGGCGATTATTTCCCATCACTGGGGCAAGACTCTTCCACATTGACTCCCTGATATTTAAAGAGCGATGAGCTGTTTTGTAGTATGATAGTAGGAGTGTGTGTTCTGCCAGGCCTATGTGTACTGTTTTGGTTACACTGGAACATTTTTAACTCATTACTCTCTGCCTTTCGAGTTCTTTCCACATAGGCATCACTAGGTCCTTAGGAATTCTCTAGGGAACTCCTTGTCTGATGTCTGGAACTCTGTCAATATACAGCTTTCTCCTTCCTATGAATTTGAGCTGTCATGGTCTTTCCTGACACTTGGCGGGCATGTTCTCAATCAAGGAGTAAAAATGGGCTCTTCCTTATTTTCTGCTTGGCCACAAATTCCTACCCATACTATAAGCTGAGGTAAACTGTTGTTCCCCACATCTCAAGACAAAACTCACTTTACTCACAAGTGAGTACAATCTGCTTCTTCATATGTCTTTCCTTCCTTTTCCCTTCCCATCCTCTTCCCCGATTCAAGTAAGAGGTCAAGTCTATCCCTTTATTTTGTTGTAGCTAGACAGCTAGATTAGGGAATGTGTGAGCATGTAAATTGAGTGAATAGCACCAAGGGACTTTCCCTTTCTTGTTTTGTTATCACAGTCCTCCTAGTTAGAGTGAAGTTTTAAGTGTCCCCAGTAGAATTCCCTAATGTAGAAGTGATGCAAATCTCCCAACAACAATGGATAATTGACTGAACAATGCAACATCTGTTCTTAATGAAAAAAAAAAAAAAAAGACGGGCCACAGTTCCATATAATATCTAGGGGGGGTGACAGATACCAGTATAACAGCAATTCAAAAATAATAGCTCACTGGGGGAAAAACGGTCATTTCCATTTCGGGTAACTTTATTGTTGTGAATAGACACCATGATCAGTAAAAGTTTTATAAGGACAATATTTAATTGGGGTTGACTTACAGGTTCAGAGATTCAGTCCATTATTCTCAAGATGGGAGCATGGCAGCATCCAGGCAGGCATGGTTTAGGAGGAGCTGAATTCTAGTCTTCAACCCAAGGGAGCCAGGAACAGACTGAACATCCCGGGCTGCTAGGAGGAGGTTGTCCAAGGCCAACACCACAGTGACACACTTCCTCCCGTAAGGCCATACCTTCTAATAGTGCCACTCCCTGGGCCAAGCATATGCAAACCATCACAATTTCCTAGCTCTGTTACTTTAAAGCATCTGTATGGATTCTGTCTTTGTTTCTTTGTTTGTTTGGTTTTTTGTTTGTTTCTTCCTTTCTTTCTCCCTTTCTTTCTCCCTTTCTTTCTCCCTTTCTTTCTCTCTCTCTTTCTTTCTTTCTTTCTTTCTTTTTTTCTTTCTTTCTTTCTTTCCTTCTTTCTTTCTTTCTTTCTTTCTTTCTTTCTTTCTTTCTTTCTTTCTTTCTTTCTTTCTTTCTTTCTCCCCGAAATACAGTGCAGCTGAATTACAGAAGTTACAGAATTCTTGGTTACCTTAACCTAGAAAGGAAATTCATTATCTTAGGTCAGCTTTCATTGGCTAGCTGTAGATTCAGGCATTATAGAAAAGGCAAGTCACTCTTTACCAGGAGCTTTATGCAAATTCCTTCCTTGATTGCTCATATGAATTTTTGATATTTATTATGCTTCACTTTTCTCCTTTCTAATCTGGCCTTAAGCAACCATCTAAATATTTCTTCCACTACTGTCAGCCACCTCTCATTTCCTCTCCTCCTTTTTAGTATTCTAATTATGTATAGGTGTTTATGCATATACATATGTACATATTATGTATGTAAGTATGTATGTATGTATGTATGTATGTATGTACGTATATACACATGGGTCCAAATGTCTGCAGAGCTAAAGAGAAATCAGATCTCTTGGAACAATGATTGGCATGTATAAGCTACCATTGTGGATATCATGAGTCATACTCCAATGCTCAGCAAGAGCAGCTAATGTTTGTTTTATTTTTTGAGAATTTCACATGTGCACATATGTGTTTTGATCAAACTTTCCTCCCCACTCTTCTCCCCTCTTCATTTCTCCCTATACTCCCCATTCTAAGCCATCTCTGTGGCCTCTTCTCCTCCTCTCTGTCCTCCTTTTAGTCCCTTATGCATAAAAGACAGCAGAACAAATTTCTTATTATAGCATGTTCCCCCACATTTTTAACAAAACCATGTTATACACTTCTGCATATTTTCTGAATAACCATAAAAGGGTGGAGAAAAAAGAAAACATTCTGTGTGTTTATAGGGCAGAAATGTTTATCTCCCTTCCTAAATGGAAACTGTTAGTTCATTGGGATTTGTTTACTGCTCTCCTAATTGACAAAAACTAGTAACCCAACTGTGAAGATTAAATGAGATGATATATGTGAGGTGACAGGCATGGTCCTGAGCACATATTAAAAGTAAAGAAACAACTCATGGAAGTTTATGAAGCTTTAGATTCAAGGATGGACAGTTTAATCATCTTTTTCAGAGATGGTAATATACTGAAATATTTTTAACTTGGATTGTTTTCTACAAGCAAATAAGGTGATTTTATAGCTTTTTAAGATTATAATGTTATTTCATTTTCCCTGTTCTTTCATCCATACAAATTCTCCCATGACCCCCTTTTCTATCTTTCAATTTATAGCTTTTTTCTTTAGTTTTTAAATTATACATTCCATATGTATATATCATATGGAATATATATCCCCCAAGGCTGATCATTTGGTGTTGCATAGCCAATTTGGTATGATCTTCCCTAAGGATGTCTTATTTCTCTAACTCTCAGCATTCCTTAGTTGTTTAGCTCTGTTTATGGTTGATGCCTTGTGGGCCTTCCCACACCCATGTTAGGATAACTAATTGGTATTGTTCTTCTTCAGATCCTGTTTAGGTAGCCATGTTCATGAAGCTTTGTGGTTGTAGCCTTTTTGATATGTCTAGGAGACACAATCTCAAAGCAAACTCCCTGCTCTCTGGATCTTACAATCTTTCTACCTCTGCCTTCTCTAACACAATGTCTAAGCCTTAGGGGCAAGAGTTGTGTTATAGATCTATCTATTAGACTGGGTTGATCAACTCTGCATTTCTATTGCCCAAACAACTTTGAACAACACTCTACTGTGTGCAAGGTGACCAGTTCCCTAAGGGAGTGGGATTCTTCCTCACCAAACCCAACAACTGCCTTCTGACTCTAATTTCATGATTCCTTCATCCAGTGAGAAGCAGTAAAATACACTTTTCAGAAGCTTTGATTATGAGCCCACTTTCAGATTATGAGACTGACACGCTGCCTACTGCGCTAAGGAGGCAAATATGAGCCCTCTTTCAAATTCTAGTTAGTTACTTCCCATCAGTGTAGACTGAGTAGCCTGTACTATATATCTGTGGAACTTAGTCAGGGCTATTTCTTCATAATAAAATGGTAATGGGGACCCAATAATATGTTTTAAAAATAAAAGAAAATAGCATGTAGCAAATTCTTATAATTGATAATGTAACATAGTAGGTAAAGTACTGAAAGCTATGTTCTTAAATGTATTTCATATTTTCATCTTTTAAGTCTTAGTCTCTCATTCATACAAAGGAGATCATATGTCCTTCAATGTTTAATGTAATAAACCTATTATGAAATACATGAAGTTGATTGAACTTTACTTAATCTTTGTTTATGGTACTTGTGGCATTAGACTGTTTCATCTTTCTTTGTCTTAAAGTATGATTTCTACTTTGTGTGCAATTGCAACTATTAAGGCAAAACATAATAAAATCAAATGCTAAGCAATTGTAAAGCATAGTATGACATATGGCATCATTATGTAAGAAAAGCATAACATTCCCTGATTGAATGAAGCATGCGTGGAAAATGCAATGTAGAGCCATTTGTGAATTTGTGGTATCAGATTCAGCACAGCACGTATATCTTAATCAAAATAAAAAATAAAACCAGCAAAATAAAACCAAAGAACATGTTAATATCTATGATCTTATAATCTTAACCCCAGGACAACTTCAAGATCATCAATAAAGACAAATTCCATTAAGAAATTTAGCAGCCCACTAGAAAATATCTCATTTAATTTTTTTAAAGTACATAAAAGAAAAATAGAAACAGGTAAAAGGAAAATAATACCATGTTCTCTGTAACTCAAAGCAGGAAAGACATCCGGAAGCAGAGATAAGAAGTAGCTCTCACCTAATGCACTAACTTGTAAACTTTGTTCACAGTACCAAGTACAGGTGACTCACAAGTGCCTGTAACTGATATTAATATGGATACAATGCCCTCCTTTGGCTTCTTCAGCCATCTGCACCCACATCCATGTACCCACACACAGACATACACACATGCCATTTAAAAATAAAATATCTTTAAAAAAGGAAATTAATTTAATTATATCTGTAGTAGATATTATTTGAGACTGATGGACTATTGGTAGACCAAGTCATAGTGCCATTCTCTTCAATGCTTTCTGATTCAGTTTAGCCCCAATGCTGAACACTGTCAGTCTTGCATACCTCCCTCTGAGACTAGGACCAATTCACTTCGATGAATTTTTTCTTAACTCTCTGTGTTTCTTGTAGAAAGAAGCATCCCGAGAGTTTTCTATAGTGTCTCTCTCACACACTTTCTTATATCATATATGTGGGGGCCTTTCTCTTTCTTCTCTCTTGGCCTCAAACCTTGTATATCTCTCAAGGACAACCTCCAAGCCTAACTCTTCTGTGAACTCCATCCTGCTTACCTCAATCTTTCCTCTCTGCCCACCTTCCACTCTAGTGTTCAGTTGCAAAAATTCTCTTCATGATCTTTTAGCATGCCTTGTTCCAATAGTACAGGGCCCAGGGAATGCAGTTTGCAGGTAAAAACTGATCATTGAGGGACAGGTGCACATTAGGTCCTAAATTTCATGACAAACACAAAGTTTAAGTAAATACAAATTCAATTAGAATAACATACAATGAGGGCTTGCAAGGATTCTTCTGGGAATAACATCAAATTCACAACACACTGTTTATCTAAAAATAGCCAGAAAACTGTGATCTTGTCCATTAGAATTTTATTTTTCACAGAATCACTCCTCAACTTCTTAATAGAACTATAATCTAAGGCTATCCTTGGCCCCTTGGGTAACATTTTCCTATAAACAGTAAACATGATTCTAAACATTTCTGAAATTGTTGGTCTTTGCATTTATTTCATGAGCATTTTCAATTTGGTTAAAATTAATCACTCTGATTCAGCCACTTCTCCCAGGAATCAGAAACGTCCCTCCTCAGTCAGGGTTTCTGACCTGCCAGATTGCTAAGGGCGGTGAACTTAGAGTCCATCTCAGTCAGTGCCAGTGGAAGGCCAGGATGATTTGTAATATCACTTTATTGCAGACAAACACTCCCTGAGGCTACCTCTGATATGCACGAAAGTCGTCCTCGGCTCTTGAGCTTACAATAATGTAACAGAAATGTAATACTTGTTCTTTGTTGTCTCCGAGGCAAGATATAGATAAAATATAATTTTTAAATTATATAATATCTTCATGAAGAATATTTTTATCCTATCCTCTCCATTCCTCCCACCATAGTGTGTATATGTGTGCGTGTGTGTGTGTATGTGTGTGTGTGTAAGAGAGAGAGAGACTTGCCTTTGCTTGTGTATGAAATTAAAGCCCCACCAGAGACCTACCTCATTCTCCATCTTGATCATCTCATCTCTTGCTAACATTCCTTAGCACATAAATAGACACATTTTATAGCTTTGCAATTGGCCAGTTCCAAGACAAGTCCTTCTATGTCTTCAAAGGAACTAACAACAGTGTGATGTATTTCCAGATATTTACAAGGCCCAGGGAGACCATCCCTATCCATCCACTCATTCACTATGATAATAAAGAAACACAAAACCAAGTGGAAAACACTCTATATCACTTCAGTCCTGATAGTTAAGAGGCAAAGAAATACACACAGTTTTTCTTCAATGTCTGAAAGTAAGACATGGACTTTAATGAAATGACACTAAAAAGAACAAGAAGTCAACTAATTTGAAAGGTTGAGTCAGGGAATAATGGAAGGACATATAGGATAACTACATACATACACACAGTATATACATATAGGAAGGACATATAGAATAACTGGTACAACCATTCTGGAAATCAGTCTGGAGGTTCCTCAGAAAATTGGACATTGAACTACCTGAGGACCCAGCTATACCTCTCTTGGGCATATACCCAAAAGATGCCCCAACATATAACAAAGACACATGCTCCACTATGTTCATTGCTGCCTTATTTATAATAGCCAAACGCTGGAAAGAACCCAGATGCCCTTCAACAGAGGAATGGATACAGAAAATGTGGTACATCTACACAATGGAGAACTACTCAGCTATCAAAAACAGTGACTTCATGAAATTCATAGGCAAATCGATGGAACTAGAAAATATCATCCTGAGTGAGGTAACCCAATCACAGGAAAACACATATGGTATGCACTCATTGATAAGTGGCTATTAGCCCAAATGCTCAAATTACCCAAGATGCACAGACCACATGAAACTCGAGAAGAATGACCAAAATGCAGATGCTTCATGCCTTCTTTAAAAGAGGAACAAGAATACCTTTAGGAGGGGATAAGGAGGCAAAGTTTGGAACAAACACTGAAGGAACACCCATTCAGAGCCTGTCCCACATGTGGCCCATACATATACAGCCACCTAATTAGATAAGATGGATGAAGCAAAGAAATGCAGGCTGACAGGAACCGGATGTAGATCTCTCCTGAGGGACACACCCAGAATACAGCAAATACAGAGGCGAATGCCAGCAGCAAACCACTGAACTGAGAACGGGACCCCTGTTGAAGGAATCAGAGAAAGGACTGAGAGAGCTGAAGGGGCTCGAGACCCCATATGAACAACAATGTCAACCAACCAGAGCTTCCAGGGACTAAGCCACTACTCAAAGACTATACATGGACTGACCCTGGGCTCCAATCGCATAGGTAGCAATGAATAGCCTAGTAAGAGCACCAGTGGTAGGGGAAGCCCTTGGTCCTGCCAAGACTGAACCCCCAGTGAACCGAATTGTTGGGGGGAGGGAGGTAAATGGGGGGGGAATGGGGAGGGGCACACCCATATAGAAGGGGAGTGGGAGGGGTTAGGGGGATGTTGGCCTGGAAACCGGGAAAAGGAATAACAATCGAAATGTAAATAAGAAATAGCCAAGTTAATAAAGATAGAGAAAAATAAAAAAGAAAAGAAGAAAGAAAGAGATCTGGTGTAAGAAATAAGGTAGGGAGTTGTTTAGGAGAGATGGCTCCAAACAGAAGTCAAGAGCATTTTCTGTGCTTACAGAGGGCTGGAATTCAGTCTCGCCACCTATGTTACACTGTCTTGTAATTGTAGCTCTTGAGGACTGGAAGTACTTCTCTGGCATTCATGATCCCTCTCTGTTCACACGTGCATGCACATGAATGTATGCATGCACTCACACACACCACACATACACACAGAAATTTTAATTAATACATATATGTGTGTGTGTGTTTGTGTGTGTGTGTGTTTTCCAGTGTGCCTGTGCCATCCTTGATACTTCTTGTTCCTCATAAACCAGATATTAATTTGCATTCCATTCAGCTTTACAAAACCATGGCCATAGTACTCTGGAGGAGGTGATATACCTTATTACTTAGGGTGATGATTTTGAGGTCAGTCTTGTACCATGTCTCAATACTTTGCTTATTTTATTTATGAATAAATCATTTATTTATTTCTAAATATTATTATATGCTGAGGATTTTCCACCATTAGTTCACCTACTTATGGGTATTTTGTGGTTTTTCAACTTATCTCCTGTAAATAATGTGCCATAAATAACGACTCTCTACAAGTCTTTATGGTTCTTTCCCTTTTATTTCACGTGAGCGAATACCTGAGATTAGAATTTTAAGGCTATGATTTCCTCACAGAAGACATTTGGTCATTGAAAAAGTAGCAAGAGACAGTAATCCGAGACTCGTATACCAAACACGTGACACATACATGGGAAGTTGAATTCACTGAATTCATGAAAGCTTTCTGCATACCCAATATGGGTGTCACCAATTTCATACTCCAAATCCCATGGCCTTGCTCATAAAAGTGTCCCTCTGGCTTTCTTTCAAAATCTATTTTATACTCTTCACAGTTCCAGTAAATTCATGTCCCTGGTTTCTTATATCAGAAAATATCACAAGCATAAAATCCATTGCTTGAAGGGAATTAATGTAGTTGGGCAAAAGCACATATCACAGTTAAAAATGTCTGTAGTGAGAATTTTGGTTTCTTTAAACGCAGAAATGTTAACATGAACATGTTTCTCTTTTTTCCCAAGTATGGGCTGTAGGGATGCTTCAGATCACTTATAGCGGGTAACTATGATTTGCCTCGTACTCTACCAAGGATGTGATTTGGATAGCTCCAGATAGTTTAAGGATGAAATTCTGGGAACTTTTGTGAGGGTATAAAAATGTCAGAGCTTGGAGAAAGGTGGTGACTGTTGCTGTTCCTACTGGTGCTGTTACTGGTTGCTAGTTTCTAGTTGTTGGTTGCTAGCTGCTGGCTGGGGATACACTGACAACAAATACTGGACTTGCCTCAAGGAATTGGATCTCCCATGCTCAGCATGAAGTAGTCTGACGAGATCAACACCCCCTTAATCCTCTATACTTATTTCTTTCCTACATAGTGATATGGAGTTGAGAAGGATAAGAGTGGAGAATGGTGGTAGATAAAAGAACCTAATAAAGTAGCCAAAAACTATGGTAAAAAGTGTCCATAATGAAATTCATAGAATAAAAACTTGGACTGTTAGTAATGTAGGGCCACTGGGAACATATTACTCTAAAGGCATCATTTTATTAAAGTTGAGAAAAATTGTTTTAAATATTTAATTTTTTTACAGTGTGTGTGTGTGTGTGTGTGTGTGTGTGTGTGTGTGTGTGTATAAAACTCAGTACACATATAAAGATCAACTAACTGAAGGAATGGCCATTCAAAGCCTGTCCCACATGTGGCATATATATATATATACAGCAAGCAAAACTAGATAAGATTGACAAAGCCAAATAGCACATGCTGACAGGAACCAGATATAGATGTCTCCTGAGAGACAAAGCCAGAGAGCATGTCAAATCCAGAGGCAAATGCTAGCAGCAAACCATTGAACTGAGAACGAAGCCCGTATTGGAGGAATCAGAGAAAGGATTGAAAGAGCTGAAGGGGCTTGCAACCTTTTAAGAACAATAATGCCAACCAACCAGAGCTTCCTGAGACTAAACCACTACCCAAAGACGATACATGGACTGACCCATGGCTCCAGCTGCGTATGTAGCGGAGGAAGGCCTTGTTGGGCACCAATGGAAGGAGAAGCCCTTGGTCCTGCCAAGGTTGGACCCTCCGTGTAGGGGAATGTCAGGGGGAGGGGGATAGGAAGAACAACACCCTTATAGAAGAAGGGGAGGAGGATGGGAAAGGGGTCTTATGTCTGGTAAACAGGGAAAGGGAGTAACATTTGGAATGTAAATAAAAAAATCAAAAAAAAAAACTGTATGAAAGTTCAGTGTACCTTAGTGATAATATACACGACCTTTGCTATGCTGCAGGGGGAGGAGGCACATTTTATTTGAGATTTTAACCTAAAATGTTCTCTCAAGTCTCTGAAGTCTGAAAACCATTTGAATCAAGTCAGGAATAATGTAAGGTCATTTCGAGAGATTATAGAATCAGCAATTCACGCAACCAGTATTATTTCATGAAATTTTATTTTCCTGTTGATCTGCAGGGAGTTTGCCCAATAGGAAAAAAAAAGATCAGCTGACAATTTGAAGGAGTCAGTTCTCTCATACCACCACTTGCACCTCTTGGGCTTAGGTGGTGAACTCACTCTGACAAACTTGTTAGCAACTGCTTCTCCCTTGTGGGCCACCTCAACACCTAAAACCTGAGGGAAAATTTAATTGCATTAATTATAATGCTGCCAAGTGAAAGTGAAAAAGATAAAGACAGCAATTTCTGACTGTGCATTATGCTCTTGAATCAATTCTAAACATTGTCTAGCCATTATCTCTAGACACTATCTCAATTAATATAAAGAGCCTAAAGAGTGCCTATTCGTAGGCTTTCCAGAGGAAGGAAGGAAAACATAGAGAAATAAGCTGCATTGGTCTTGTTTAGGTAGTCCTTGCTCAAGCACCAAGCCTACCTTGTCTAAGGAGCCAAAACAACCTGAAAGCATCTTATCTTCACTTGTGTAAAGAAAAAAACCCTTCTTGAAAGAATTCCATCAAATATATTTTCCTCAAATTTGGCATTTTTTAGGAATATAAAATACAGAGAAACAGAAAAAAAAGAGAAATTATTTCCCTGATTATGCCAAGTAAATATTTTTTTTCTTTCCAATGACTATGCTACTCTACTCAATGAAATGAAAAGGCTATGGGGAGAGTCCAGCAAACTGCTTTCTGAGAAATGCAAAGAGTGATGACACAAACAATGTATAGTACTCTACTGGCTTGTCAGGGGGCCTGGTTATCATCTTTAATTGCAAAGAACATATATTGCTCAAATGCATCTATAGACTTTTAAAATAGGAGATGCCATAAGGGTAAACAGTCTATTCCCCGATCCATTTAAAATTCATTTATCTTTAAAACCACATGTAGTAGCCCATGATCAGACACTCAATCAGCACTTGTGGGCCCTGCATGAATTAACAATAAGGTGTCTCTGCTGGGAGCATAGTTTTCTTTCATGCCCTGAGTGATAGTTTTGTTGAAGTCCCAAAATACTCTTCTAGAAGCATGTTATATGGTGTCATGCTGAGTAAACATCATCCCTTAATGTCTGTTAAGGAATGTTATATGTCCAAAATATACTCAATATATGTTGGAATTAGTTACCAAAGTCATTTCCTATATTCTCTAAGCCTCTTCATCTTTATTGGCTCACTGTATCTTTAACTATTTTTAATCTTTTTTTACACCCTCCCAGTCCACCTTCTGACTCTTCCAAATCCCATATCTTCCCCCACAGTCTCCATGAGGATGTCTCCACCCGGACGCCTACCAGACCTCTAAACTCCTGAGATCTCTCAGGCACACTAACGTCTTTCAAAACAGTTCATCATTAGGAAACGAGAAGATGTAGAACGCATTGACTGATAGATTTTTACATCTTTTTCTGGTATTTCATTCTTGAGAAAACCATGATCTATCTCCTAGAATATGTCCTGTCATTAATCAGTTGTATAGTATGTAATAGTTCCCTTTCCTCTATCATTTTATTCATAATGACTGAAGGAGTTCCTTTTGATGATTCAGCTTCTTCAGTGTCTCCTGAAAAGCAAACGGGAAAGTGGCTGCCTTCCCCACTCTACAGAGAAGAGGACAGAGATTAGATTGCAATGTGCTTTATACTAATCACGACTTGGACAGTAGTTCTCCTAATTCAAAGTTCAGTCTGCTGAAACAAATGCTAACAAGCTGTAAAGCTCTGGGTGCTGCAGTTGCCCACAATGCTGAAGATGTTCCCTCTTACCTTCTTCTTCCTCCCCTCCTGAATATTTATCCTGTCTTTCTTTCTCCCACTTCAGCAAGCCTGCAGCCAAACCATCTATACTTGTATTTCTGTCCCCCAACTTCCCGCCTCTTGAAAACTGTTAAGACCATCTCCTCTCTCCTGTGTGCACGATATATGGGTCTTCACTGCATTAACATTACTGTGATCATGCTATCCTATGTCATCTCATCTAAGTGGCAACTAAACACAAAGTTCTTACAGTCAAGATACTGTCTCTCTTTCCCTTTATAATAGAATTACTTGAAAACATATGTTTCAAATGCTTTAATCCTCAGACTTTCCTCACTATGGTGCCATTAGACTTTCTGCCTCTGTATCTTCTATCTTGCCAAATTTGAGGGCTAATTTGCATTTACCACTTTACACAGGCTCATAATGCCATCTGAACTAAACATCTCTTAGTGCATATTTCACTGTATTAGAGCTATTTGTCTACTCCTACTAAAACGCTTTACAGCATAAAATCTACATAGTAATTTTCTCTGCATCTGCATAGCTTTGCACCACCCTGGTATATAGTATAAGCTGAATACATTTTCATTGAATAAATTCATTACAAAATTAAAGGTAATCTCTCAATGAATAAAGATTAGATCTATTGCTTCTTGGTCATTGTTCTATGTTAAAGTGTGGCATCTGTCATGTTCAGTCTAATTTTTGATATGTCCTCTAATAAACTATCTGGTGTGCAAAAGGAACTCATGAGAGAAGATGAGATGGAAAGGGTACAGTAAAAGTGTAGGAAGACCGTGCTCAACGTACACTATATGCATAAAGACAAATCTTTTCAAACTTTATATTTAATTACTAAAATTTATATCTACAAATATTTAATCTGAGAGATTAGGATACAGGGAGCACAGCAAAATTAAGTCATTGGGAAATGGTATGTTAGAATCAGGTAAAATGGTGACAAAAGTTGATTCACAAAAAATAAAAGGAAGGAATAGTTAAAATTGCAAAGATAAGACTGGAGGAGATTGGAGGTAGTGAGACACTCTGTGACAGTTCACATGGATAAGGTGACATCAAAATGACACAAGATTCAGCGTCATGACTTCATTCCTTCTATAAAAGTTTATATCCATGATAAGGGATTTAACATGGCTCACCACCAACAATTTCATGAAGGAAGTTAAAAAGTGGCATGTAAACCCCTCATGAAAGTCTATGTCTACAATCTCCGCAGTGGGGAGGCTGAGAAGAGGGCTACCGGGAGTTTAAACCTCGCCTTGACTACACAGTAAGATCCTGGTTAACAAAATGTAAAAGTAAATAGAACTCCAGAGCTAAGAATGCTGCTTCTTCCTAAGCACAGCACTTCTTCAGGAGGACCTACATTCCTAAAGCAAGGGGGCTGCTAGGGAGGTATGAGTCAGTGTTTCTGCCAGAAGAATAATCACCCAACAGGAAAAAATCAGAGAGTATTTCTTCCTTAAAAATAAAATTAAAAAACCCTAAAAAAACAGGATTGAATGCTGTAATCATTATACACTTGAAGTCTGAGCAGTTTACTTGTCTCCAGCTATTATCAATCATGACGGGATTGTGAGGAAGTATACTTCAAGGTTAAACACAAGGGACACTGCCTTCCTCTCTGGAAATCTGCCAAAGGACCCGTGTGCTTCATTCCTCTGCAGGCGTAATTGCCGCTTTTGTAAATACGATTAAAAAGAACCCATATCTTCTGTGGGAGCACTTCTTTTCTGTGGGGCTGTTTTTCAGGTGGCCAGTGTTCTGCAAAGTGGGCATCGCTGCTGCTTCAGCACAAATGCAAAACCCTGCAATTTTGCCAGGAGAGAAGTAAATTATTTGCCAAAATAGATAGGGAACTCAGATTTTGAAGGTGCCTCAAAACTTTTATTGGCTCATACTAATGCTTCCTGGAGATCACGAATTCCAAGTACCTACTGTGCAATTAAAAACAGCATCTGTGTGACAAAACTCCCAGAATCCAGATGTTTGTGGAGCTGTTTCCTGTGTGGGTGTGTGGTGATACATGGGTATATAAGGCCCAGAAGAGTGTGTATTTGCTAACGATTTAAACCAATTGCAGAACAAAAGCTGTAATCCCAATACTAAATACCACCCATTCCCTAATGCACATATAACCAATAGTATGATTTGAAGTGCTCCACAAAAGCTCATACTGAATTTAATGTGAATTGTGCAGTACTGAAAAAGTGATGCCTTAATCAGACTGTTGTTTTGTATTTGGCAAAAGAATACTTTTGAAGATAATTAAGATTAAATGGTGCCTGTAGAGAGTCATCTTGACCAAGTGAAACTGTAGCCTAGTAAGAGAGGAAGAGAGCTGAGGGGACCAGGTAGGATCATCCCAATGAACAGCAGAAATGGCTCAGTTTCTTTTCCAATGTGATTCTCTGTGCTGTCCTGGGATACCAGAGAGTCCCCTCTGGCAAAGAACCTCAATCAGTGTTATGGCTAGACTTGTTGAGTTTAGCATCATTTAGAAAGCATGCCTCTTTCAGTATCCTACCCATGATGGCACTTCCAGTGAGGTAGAACTGGGGAAGAATCCTCTTTGAATGAGGATGGGACCATCCTATGGGTTGAAAGTCCATACTGAATACGTAGGGGAAAGCCAGCTAAGCGGCAGCACTCATCACTCTCTGTTTCCTGCCTGTGGATGTAATATGTCTAACCAGCTCCCTGTCATGACCTGAGTGTCATACCATCAAACCTTCCATACATTGCTCTTTCAGATATTTTGTCAAAGGAATGAGAATAGTAAGGGATGCATTTGGTGTATCTCCTCATCACTGCCTTCAGAACCAAGACCCAGAACCTTTCTTCTGTATAAGTGATCCTGTCCATAATATTTAAATACAGTAACAGAAAGTGAACTAACATACATGCACACATATTCTTATATTGCCAGATACCTTTCAACTGAGGTAAATTGTATATTAATTGTTAGAGTTTTCTACTTTCTTTTTTATAGTAATGGTAGGATTTATGTGACTGCCATTATAGATGAGATTAGATGACCACTAATATTAAGCCAACACTCTATGTGCATAAGAAGCAATGAGCTATTTTTTAAGGCTCCAATATGCATGTCATGTTTTTGTTTAAGAATAAGATATATGATATATTACAGATTTTTCTACTTTAAAAATGTTTTTTAACATTCCAGAATCATTAAGCAGTCTCTATCTTAAGAATAGTCTATAGACTCTCCATGTCATGCTTCCCAATTACTTCCACTGATTCTTGCATCCTACCTATATTTTCTGTACGCAATATTTACCTCTTTCTATATGCAATATTAAACAACCTTTAATGTACACTGGGCTGGCCCTGTGAATCTCTTTGCATCTATGTATGACTCAGTACTGACAGATTCAATTATATTAGGCTACATGAAGTCAGTCATAGCAGCTATGAGTTCATGAGTGCCATGACTACGTCATGGTCCTAAGAAAATGGTGCATGGCTCTCTCCTTATTATCAGATCTCACACTCTGCTCATTCTCCTGGGCTTTATAAGGAACATTTTTGGAAACCTGTTTACTGACAAGTACCTGGCAGTGACTTGTCATCAACACTTTGATAAACCAGCAATCTCTACATTAACTGCCATTTGTCCAAAAAGAAGCCTGTTGGATCATGGTACGACATTAGACAATGGAGACAATATGCATATTTAGGAGACAGTGGGATCGTATGTGTCCACCCAACAAAATAGGAGCAATAGATTAGCTTCTGGTGATTACAGCTTCCCTGTCTTTAAGCAGATTTGTTAAACTAGGCATGGGCACCCTCCTACATGGACCTCCGATGCAACCAAAAATCAGTTAGTCATGTAACTGTCACCCAAGCATTGTACCTGTAAGTTCCCCTTGTTTGACCAGTCAGAATTTTTAGCATGGAAGATCCCAAGCAGTTCCAAGGATGGAAAAGACCATTGCTGACTTTCCCCAACTGATTACCAAGCAGCTTCTTGTGTTATAAGGTGGGTCAGCAGTAAGAAAGATTCTAGCTTGGTGTCACCATGATTTTTTTCTCTTTTATTATGTAACCAAGGTGTGTGGTGTTCGCAGAAATTGGGTCTTACCATATAGTTCTGATAGGCAATAAATGTCAGTAGCTGTAACCTATATAATTTTGGAGGCCACAAGAGCCTTGCTGGCCAACACCACTTAGGGTAGAGTTCTACACCTAGAACTGGAATATTCTGTTTAATAAGTCATAACTTCTGAAGTCAGCATCTTTCCTCTATTCAAAATCATAGTACCTGTATTCAAATTCATTTTACAATTATGCTTTTAATTAATTTATAAATAATGGGTTTCTCTGTGACTTCATATAAACTTAGTTTGAGTTAGTCTTTCCCACATCCCATCTTCTCACCCAACAGCCACTCCCATTTCTGTTTAAACTTTGCCTAGTAATTACTTACTCTAGTTTATATTATATGCATTTTACCATCGTTATTCCTATTAATCCCTCTACTATACCTTACAATGTCCTTTTTGCTCCCAGACCTAAAAATTCAAAGTTATAATCCACACATATTTTTGGATTTATCTTTTGTTGGTGCATAATAATTGTATAAATTGATGGAGTAGCATATATTTTGAAACATGAATACTATGTATAATGAACAAGTCACATTAAGGTAACTAGTATTCTCAGCAATTTCAACACATTCCTTTATGCTGGAGATTTTCAAAGTCTGCTATTTTGTTTCTAAATGAATTTTATGAATAATCATTTTGAATTATCATTTCAATAACATGACATATACCAATAGAACTCCTGTCTCCTATTCAGGTAACAGTTATCCAGCTCCTTTGTAACTTCTCTCACTGCCCCTTTACTGATTGACCAATATAAAAGTCAGGATTTTTCAATTAAATATAGTAGAGTGTATTGTGATGCAGAGAAGCATGTGAGAGCAGTGAGATCTTATAAACCATTATGAGATGATATAGGGAAGGTATATATGGAAGGATTCTACATATTTTCCATGTTGCAGCAACCAGCCAGGCACCCAGCTGGTACTTACTGAGCATCTCCTGTGTTATAGGCTCTGTGCTAGCAAGCAAAAGAAAATAATGACCCTGTTGTAATCACGTTCACCCTGTATTTTCATGGAGGAAGCCATTATAGTCACAATATCCATAAAAATATGGGTAAAGTGTAGGGGGGCTTCCATTTATAGCCTTGATTTATAGTGCTTGTTCTGTTTAAGAGTTTTGACAACTTGCCAGTTTGGTATGGAGAATTCGACTGATAGGAGAAAACAGAATGTTCTCAGCTATGGCAATATCTCGAGCAACTTGTTTAATAGGTGGTTGTGTCCATGTGTCCATGGTACTTGACATTTGAGAGAAGCATATTAAAGGCACACCCTTCAATAGCCAGAAAACTTCAGAATAGTCCCTGATATGATGACCCAGTTCATAATCCCTCCTCTCTCTCTCTCTCTCTCTCTCTCTCTCTCTCTCTCTCTCTCTCTCTCTCTCATGAGAAATTTCAATTTTACTTTTTATTTGTACCTGACATCCCAGGTAAATGAGCTATTGCTTCTCAAATTAAAATCTTCGGTTACTCTTAATTTCCTTCCAATCAATTTTTGCCCTGCAAAAAACCATGTATTATTTTCAGTGTTTTCTCTGGGATAAACAACATTCTGGACTTATCAGCTGGAATGTTCTTCTGCTTATGGAGCTCCTACCTACAGATGAACATATGCAAGAGAGATAAACAACCTGTCTATATCTTCATAAACAGCATTCATGTTTAGAACCATCACCACACTGATGAAATGTAGTCTTTATTCACAAGGCCTACCCTGTATTTTCAAAGTGATTTGAACAATTTTCAGATTGGTGAGTACAAACTGCGTTTATAGTAAGGAATATAAATGTCACCATTGGCTATGTTCAGGATCACTTTAGATTCCTTCCCAAGTCTGTTTAATAACTTGTGGTGACTCCGCCAGAGCTAGATAGATGCAGATTTATTTTGTACTTGTGAAATACATTTTCTGTGTTTTGATGGCATGGTTTTAATCTCCTACTCTAATAGACCACATAATTAGAGTAGGCAGGAGGTGAAGGCGTTGTGACAATATAATCTTCCCTCACATTTGATTGTTCACTTTTGCATATCAAAATCAAATCATTTTAAATAGAAACACAAAGGTGTATAGATGCAAAGTTGGCCCAGCGTCTTTGAGATAGGCTAGCTGGGGACTTTCAGGTGCTGCAGCCAGCTAGTTAAAAGAGGACTGTGTTTCCACATTTGCTTCTCTTTTAGAGGCAACAAAGGCAGATTTAACCAAAGGTAAACCTTCCAAAAATTATTCATTAATTCAGATACTCTCATGAATTAATTGTTACACTTCCCTGCTTTTCAACCATTTTCCTGCAATGGCACTGTTCAAAAAATCCAAACCTTTGGAAGGCAGACTTGTCTCAGTGCTTAAAAGCACTTGTTGCTACAAATAATCTGGGTTCAATTCCCAGCATCCACGTGGAGGTTTACATGAGCCTCCACCTTCTCAAGAACCCGCACCTTCGATACCCAGATGCACAGAAAGGCAAAATCCCCATACATGTAAAATAATAAAAATCTAAACATATCCAAAACTTCAGCTGAGCAGTCTGGCTTGAGTTTGCAGTCATAGCACTGGTGAGTCTGACGGAGGATGACCAGCAACAAGTTGAAAGCCAAATTGGACTATATTGTTTCATAATAAATGTATAAAAATATCAAACCCATATATGCAGTAATATAAATGGTGAAATCAATGCAGGTATTGGAAAATATTTTCTTTTCCCTTAACATAAACTAGGTCAAGGACAACAAAGGATTGAAGTAAAATGCTGAAGTTAGATAGGGGAAAGCATGGCAGCTACTGATCAGCTTATCGGAACTTTTCTGTTTCTGCATTTGTTAATAAATGAAATCCATAGGGGCTGGAGAGATGGCTCAATGTTTAAGAGCACTGTTCTTCCAGAGGTCCTGAGTTCAGTTCCCAGCAACCACATGGTGATTCAAAAACATCTGTAATGAGATCTGATGCCCTCTTCTGTTGTGTCCAATAACAGCTACAGTGTACTCATATAAATAAAATAAGTGTTAAAAAAATAAGTGACGACTTTAAAAAAAATAAATGAAATCAATGGTAGGCAATATGTGGTGATGTTAGTGTAGAGACCTGGACTATGTACATTTTGTTTTTGTTATTTATGGTTTATGTGACTACTGCTCAAGTGGTCGAAACCATTTCATCATTAATTTTATTGCTCCTAAAAAGAGATAACATCAGTAATTTACAAAGCCACTTCAGGGGTTCAGAATGATTAAATAAAATCAAGTAGGTGAATGCAGGTTGCACAGTGACTGGCTTACCTTCCTGGCTCTCATCCAATCTTAGTAATTACTGTATATATTGCTTTATATGACTCGTATATAAGCCTTCCTTGATTTCTTCTAATGAAGAAATTCTTGCCTGATACAAAGGTCTTGTCATTCATGGAAGTCAAAGAAAGAATAAATTATTTTTGATTTTTTTTAATTTTATGTATTCAAAAAGAATGACAATATTATATATTGGGAGACTATATAGAGAAAATAATAACCCTATACTAGTATGTTTGCAGTGTAAACTTTTAGTACATTATTTCTGTAAACATATAGGTTCAGGCAGACATGGTTGACATCTCTATTCTGCTACCCTGAGTGCATATTGATACCATATAATCATTCCATCCCAGATATTTGGGGTGGGAAATATAAGACTATATTAGGTAATAGTGTTTGCAGATGAAAGGACTGCAGAAATGAGAATTCAATAAAGACATGAAATCCAGCCATTAACTGAATCTCTCTGAGACTCACTGAATTCATTTCCTAAGGAGACTGCTACAGACCCTTGTCTTAAAATAATCATGAATGAATCCTTTTATATGCAGATATTACAAGACCACTTGATCTTTGACGACTCTTGGGAATATACCTGCCTCATACCTCTCCTAGCTACCTTTCAGTCTCTGAAATTCCTTTACTTTTAGATGGCTACCTTTAATCTTCATGTTATCTATTCTCTTGGCATACACTCACTGAAATCCTCTTCTTTATAAGAATGCCAGCCCATATACCCAAAAGATGCCCCAACATATAAAAAAGACACATGCTCCACTATGTTCATTGCAGCCTTATTTATAATAGCCAGAAGCTGGAAAGAACCCAGATGCCCTTCAACAGAGGAATGGATACAGAAAATGTGGTACATCTACACAATGGAATATTACTCAGCTATCAAAAACAATGACTTTATGAAATTCGTAGGCAAATGGTCGGAACTGGAAAATATCATCCTGAGTGAGGTAACCCAATCACAGAAAAACACATGGTATGCACTCATTGATTAAGTGGCTATTAGCCCAAATGCTTGAATTACCCTAGATGCCTAGAACAAATGAAACTCAAGACGGATGATCAAAATGTGAATGCTTCCTCCTTCTTTAAAAGGGGAACAAGAATACCCTTGGCAGGAATAGAGAGCAAAGATTAAAACAGACATAGAAGGAACACCCATTCAGAGCCTGCCCCACATGTGGCCCATGCATATACAGCCATCCAATTAGACAAGATGGATGAAGCAAAGAAGTGCAGGCCGATAGGAGCCGGATGTAGATCTCTCCCGAGAGACACAGCCAGAATATAGCAAACACAGAGGCGAATGCCAGTAGCAAACCACTGAACTGAGAACAGGACCCTCATTGAAGGAATCAGAGAAAGAACTGGAAGAGCTTGAAGGAGCTTGAGACCCCATATGTACAACAATGCCAAGCAACCAGAGCTTCCAGGGACTATGCCACTACCTAAAGACTATACATGGATGACCCTGGACTCTGACCTCATAGGTAGCAATGAATATCCTAGTAAGAGCACCAGTGGAAGGGGAAGCCCTGGGTCCTGCTAAGACTGAACCCCAGTGAACTAGATTGTTGGGGGGGGCGGCAAGGAGGAGGTGGGGAGGGGACAACCCAAAGAAGGGGAGGGGAGGGGATGTTTGCCTGGAAACCGGGAAAGGGAATAACATTCGAAATGTATATAAGAAATACTCAAGTTAATTAAAAAAAAAATAAGAATGCCAGCCATATCAAGTTAGGATTTATTCTATTGGGCTATGTTATTTTGTTTTTTTCAAAGACTTACTTAGGCTCGTAGTTTTCAAATCTTAGTTTAATAAGGTTACTTACTGTTTTAACCTCCCTTCTACCCCACCATCTAGCAGAGGTAATGGAAATAACAGGTGATTAGGGCAAAAGATGGTGCGGATATGTTTAAAAGTAGTTCTTAGGGATGGTTTTCATCTTCATTGTCAGGATAGCAGCAATTCAGTTCACAGAAGTCAACAGTAGTAACTTGGTCCACTGACAAACACCATTCACTAATCAGCAATGGCAGTTTGATCCAGAGGGAACCATGAGGCTCTGCCAGCTGGCCCAAGTTTAAGGAAGCAGCAAGAAGCCGGACACCACCAATAATTATTTGATGTATTTCTCTCTATGAAGTCATGACAAATGATGATCTGTGAAAAGGGTCAGACAAACCAATACCAGAGCATCCTCAATGAAGCCCAGTGTTTGCAAAGCCCAACGGAGACCAGCAAAAATTGACAAGGCAAACCAATGCCACACAATGTTGTCCACTCTTTGTTGAGTTATATTTATACCTTTTCCAAGCATTGTGTGTTCTCAGAAGCATCTACTCTAGTCAAACATTGCATCCTCTTTTTCCAGGCAGCTTCCAGAAAAACAGTTCTGAACAGAACATCCTCCCATGTGTCTGCTTCAGTAAAAACATCCTCTCATTAGACAGCTTTCAGAAAAGCATCACATGACACAACTCAATTTCTAAAGAAACCAGAAATTTCTACTTTAAACTTATTTCTATGTTCACTTCTTCCCTACCTCTCAACCCTCATAACTTCATGTTTTTCTTTTATTCTCTTAAAAAGAAGAAAAATAAGAACAGTAAGTGAAAATCAAAACAAACTTTAAAACATACCAAAACAAATATCACACACACAGACACACACACACACACACTCACACACCACCACCACCATCACCACTACCAACAACCAATCAAACAAACCAAAACTAAAAAAAAAAAAAAAAAACAAACATGGAGTCCATTGGCCAACTACTCCTAGGCATGGGTTTGTTGTGCAGTGTGATTGATATTGATTGTTTTAAGGACACAATTCAACCTATAGCAAAGTATATGAATGTAAAAAAAAAATACTGAAAATTGTTTGAGAGTGCTATTGAGGGAACAAAGAAGGTGTTGAACATAGGAGGAGTGCTGTGATAACCCAAGATTACTCTTTTCACATACGCTCTATGTCTGGGTCACTTGTTATGGAACTTTATACTCATTATTATAATACATTTTGTTTTATTATATTTTATGCTTCTATGGCTCTTGGAAAAATTTTATTTTACATTGTACTTTACAGAATCCAGCTGAAGATAGTTTCCCTTCTTTCAATTATAAGATTTATGAAAATTACTCTAAAGCAAGAAGCCTGTTTAAGGGGCCTATTTTACACATCTGCTCAAATGTAAGACAATTCAGGATTGTCAAGTTCTCTAGTTCTTTTAAGAATACCAGATATTGGTGTTGGGGATTTAGCTCAGTGGTAGAGCACTTGCTTTACAAGTCCAAGGCCCTGAGTTCAGTCCTTAGCTCAAGGAAAAAAAACAAACAAACAAAAAACAGAAATCCAACGTGCATGTTCAATTTATTCAAGACTGTGTGCCCAAAAAAATTTCTACCTTCTAATATCCATGGTGTATGATGTCAATTTATAGCATAAAATTAACTCTTTTGAATTATATATCAATATATGTAGTATATAAAAATAATATCAAATACATATAGCGTTATAGTAATATGTTACCTGGGGCTAATACATACATACATATATATATATATATATATAGTGATATATAATATATATCCACAAATTATATATGACATATATACATACACACAAACACATATATGTGTGTGTGACTATAATATATTGTTTTTTGCTTTCTTAAAATTGCATATTTTATTCATTTACATTTCAAATGTTATTCCCTTTCCTAGTTTCCCCTCTACAAACCCCCTATCCCATCTCCCCTTATCCTGCTTCTATGAGGGTGCTTCCACTCCTTGCTCACCACCCTAGCATTCCTCTATACTGAGGCTTCAAGCCTTCACAGGACCCAAGGGCCTCCCCTCCCATTGATGCCAGATAAGACCTCTTTGGCTCCTTCAGTCCTTCCCCTAACTCCTCCATTGGGGTTCTTGTTATCAGCCTCTGTATTGGTCAGGCTCTGGTAGAGCCTCTCAGGAGACAGCTTTATTAGGCTGCTGTCAGCAAGCACTTCTTGGCATCAGCATAGTGTCTGGGTTTGGTTTCTGCATGTTGGATGGATCCCCAGGTGGGACAGTCTCTGAATGGCTTTTCCTTCAGTCTCTGCTTCATTCTTTCTCCCTATATTTTTTAGACAGGAACAATTATGGGTTAAAATTTTGGAGATGGATGGGTGGCCCCATCCCTCAACCAGGGAGCCATACCTAACCTCTGCATATTGTCTCAACAAGTGCTTCTTCCCTTTTGTGGGGTATTTCAGCTAATGTCATCCCTCTGGGGTCCCACAAGGTTCTTGCTTTTCTGGTATCTGGGACTTTCTGGTTGCTACCACTGAATAATTATATATTGTACATATGTTTTATATATATATATATATATATATCACTTCTATCAGCATTCTCTATGAATAAATTTTGAGTGTTTGAATGTGTGTGTGTGTGTGCATGTGTGTGTGTGTGTGTGTGTGTGTGTGTGTGTGTGTGTGTGTGTGTGTAGTCATAGTTACATATACCTGTACTTGCTTTTCTTTCTTTTCTGGCATGTATACATAGGTGAATCCATGATAAGAATAGATACATATTAATAATGTTACAAATATTTTCTATATCTGCCTGGGTAGAGTTCTCAGAGATATATTTAATTGTATTATTTATTTTCATCTTCACAGAGCAATTGGAGATACTTACCATTATCTCTATTAGATAAATGAAGAGACTATTTGAAGAGGTTAGTTTTACTTTCTAATAGTCCTGTCTTAGTAAATAAATATGTGCATATAGACTTGTGTAGATTTCTGTTTGTAAACAGGTGAGGACAGGTGAAAGACAAGGCAAAAGCCTGTAACTGAACAGTAGAAAATGAGGGCAGGCTGATAGTTTTTGAGAGGCGGGAGAGATAAGAAAGAAGGGAGAAGAAAGAAAAATGGAAGAAGAGGACAACCCAGATCCATGTGGCTTTAAATAGCACAGGTAACTATGAATATCTTGTAAGGGATGGATAATTACAGGACAATTTATCTTATCCAGGTGGGCAGTTTATGTCAATTTCAATTGGCTCTGAGTTTATTGTGTGGACATTTTGTGGGGTGAGAGTTTATTGATATAAATCTGATTGATAAATTATAAGCCTCTAGAGTTTTGATTTTTGGGGGGCTACAGGGATTTGTGATAGCTAACTGCAAGATGGCCAGTCATTGCATAGGGCTGGCATGGTAGCGTTCTGCTAAGGGAACTTAGAGTCTGGTGGAGACATTTTGAGAGCTTTGAGCCAGAGAGTTTGCCTAGTCTGGCTGGAAATGTGAACTGAGTCCACAACAGAGCTGCAAAATTGGAGGTCTCTACATGGGTCTAGCCATGGATGAAATTAGACCATTGGGGGCAGAAATTAGCTGGTGCTAGTGTGGGATGGTAATAACTTTTTTAATATTTCCCACTACAGACTGGAACCCAAGCTTCTGTGGCATGAAGTCCTATGTTCTGCCTACTATGGTTCCTTTGATATTTAGATCATGTGAAAGAGCTTGGGACTGTCAGAAACTGGAATATGTGTGTGCTTGACATAAATAAATATATAGAACAGCAGCTCTCAACCTGGGGTTTGCCACCCCTTTGGAGGTTGAATGACCCTTTCACAGGGTTTGCCTACTACCATTAGAAAACACATGTATTACATTATGATTCATAACAGTAGCAAAATGACAGTTATAACTTAACAATGAAAATAATTTTATGGTTGGGGATTACCATAACATAAGGAACTTTATTAAAGGGTTGTAGCATTAGGAAGGCTGAGAACTACTGATAAGAATGAATAGGCTAGGACAAAGTAAATTGATCAGTTCTTAAGACATGCACAGGATTCATCCTTACTACACCTTATGCCCTGGGGAAGTTGGCAGTTCCACTCAGGTCAGCTTGAGATCTTCAGTTTTGATGAATCACATTTGTTTGCTTGCAGGGTCCAAAGGACCTAGAGCCTCACGTCAAATTTTTTGTGTGTGTGTGTGTTTTGCTGGAACACAAAGGAGCTACGAGGGAGGGTGAAACACTGGGTATGAGTGTTGTTGTCACCTTTTGCTTCCTCCCTTCTACCTTCATGATGTGTAAAGCAGACAGGAATGTTCCCTGTATAGGATGGGAAGCAATTTTCTCCTGCCTTAGGTGTGAAGAAAAATAAGCATTTGCTTCATGTGCACCCTACCCCTGCCCCTTGTACTAAAGTGAACTAGTGCCAAAGGTGCATTTTGTAAAAATACATCTCTAGATACCTTAATAGGGGAGAGGGAGAGAATAGGGAAAAGAATGAGAAGGGGAGGGGAAGAGAGAGTGACAAGGAATTTATTTAGATTCACCTAACTCCTAAACTCCTGTGGCTTAGGAGATATTCTGTGACTTTTAAGGAGTCAGCCTCCTTGCTAAATCCCAAGGCTTTCCTCTCTGTTCTACAGGTTGGAACTCATGTCTACCATCTAAGATACTATGGTCTAATTAGGGGCTGTTCCTATCCAACCAGACCTCCCTAGGCCTCCCATATAAATCACTGTGTACAAAGTTGCTACTTTATCTTAAAAGCTAATTACAGTGTTTAAAAAAAACTAGCAACAAAATAACAATTAAAGCCATTGCTAACAGGTCCTACTAAGATGCATGCTTAAAAGCAAGCTACCTTACCAGTTTCAGGCAACAGTAAATAAAATGTCAATGCTTGGGTCACGTTTGCTATCATTATTATTTTTCTTATTACTTTGAAATAGATATCTGCTACCTTGCAGAAAAGTGGCAATCATGGTCCTGTACCTCATAACAGGGGGAGTAAATTCTGAGAAGTATAATTGGTCTATTCACTCATTGCATAAACATCATCGTGCACTTACACAATAAAGATGTTTAGAGGATCACTTTATCATTTTATGGAATACCAATTGTATCTGTAGTAAGTGGTCAAGCTGTCATTATAGCTGCATGACTAAGCTAACAAAATTTTCTTTGAGTTGCCCACCTCAAACTAGTCACACACTGTGGATATTTTAGAGCACAATTTTCACAAATGAGGTCCTACCTTCTTTAAAACTGAAGTCTAACCATCAGATCCAGGGTAACACTGGGAGTTGGTTGCTATCTGAATATTGTGCCCAAGTCAAGCTTCATGTTTTTATGGTATATGTCTCACTGAAGGAATCCAGTTTAGGGCTCTGTGTTGCTAATTAGTTGAGTGTAGTGTAATAGTGTGACAACCAATCTTGGTTGTCATCTCAACCTTAGAAAGTGGGTGGGGCATTGCCTTTATCACATTTGTATGTGGGCATGGCAGTGGTCATAGTTCTTTTTTTTTTTTTCTTTTGATTGTTAATTGATGTAGGGAAACCCCACCCACTGTGGCAGTGCCCTCTCTGGTTCTCTGCAAATCTTCCGGAGTTCTTCAACACTGAGCCATTTCTCCTGTTCTCATCCTCCATTTTTTTGAAACAGAGTTTCTCACTGAACCTGAAACTCCCTGATTAGGAAGACTAGTTGGCCAGCAAGCTATAGCCTATCTCGTGTTATCACCTCCAAGGCACCTGGGCTACAGGTACAAGCCACTGTGCCTGGCTTTTTACATGGGTGCTGAGAATCTAAATCCAGGTGGTCCTTTTTTTATACAGCAATCACTTTACCAACTGAGACATCTCAGCTCCATCCAGAGCTTTGTATAATGTGTTATCTCATTTAATTCTCACACAAACCAACAGGGAGGCATTGCTGTTGCTATTTCTGTCTTACAGTTATGATCGCTGCAGGTCTATTAGCAATCATTGCACGTCAGCATATGATAAGTTACTCTGAAGCATTGGTAAAAATTTCCAAGAGATACGTTCATTGTATTAAGTGGCATTTCTCACTGCAATGATGTCAGAACATGAAATACTATTCATTACCTTTTAATGTGTATGTGTCTGGCATCGCAGCGCAGGAAGGCATTCAATTTTATATGGCAGACCCCTGTGGTTTTTCTCTGAATTCAATTTTGAGCACATGGGTCCTATTCTCAAAACTCTGCAACCCTGGGGTTTCCCATATTGAGAGAGTTCTGATTTTCTACCACTCTGAGTCTTTTGTTAGAGAGAGGAGATGAAAGTGTGGAAATAAGTAAGGCTCCATTGCTTGGCTTCTGTGACTTGCATGTGGAGATTGCCCATATTTTCCCTTGCTTTTCTCCAATGTCATACTTTCTAGTCCTTGGGTTTCATTTGATACTGGTTTAGATTTTCTGAGAAGTAAAATTTATAATGAAGCTTACTATATAATTTGCACTTACTGGGAAAAATCTACAAAAACAAAAGGAGGATGCAGGGTTAAACAGGAACTGTAATGTGACTTAGATAAGGCTGTCTAGGTTGGGACAACATAGAGATGTGGAGCAAAGGAATCACCTTGTGAGAGACAAATGACTTGTCTTTCTAGACAAGCATCCAAGGCAACATAATGTCAGCTCAAGAGGTGATGGGATCCCTACTACAAATAATGGGTGAGTGTTTCTCATATTTGAGCCACAAGTCACATCTTAAAGGGGAATCTCAGGGTGCATTACTGTGATTGCCACAGCCATATGTATATAAAATTGTCCAACAAGAAACCTAGAATTTAAATTATAAACAAAGAATAAATTTAGGTTTGAGTTTCTTCATTTACCATCTGAGAATCTTGAAGCAACCTAAGCCTTAATTTTCTCCCCTTCGAAATGAGAATATAGCGGGAATCAACTTTAAAAATTAACAAGAAAGAAATGCAAACTATACAGATGCCACTGGAGAGGATGCAACAGATAATTTGAGCTTGTGTAATTTTATCTTCATCGTTGTCGTCGTCATCATCATCATCATCACATCATCATTATCAAATAATATTCATTTAAATAAGGCAGATCTCATTGACACAGTGAAACCTGGGCTAGTTATGGAAGTACTTAAATAAGCCATGATGGTTACTGAACAGGAAATGAGAGGCTGAGAAGAACACCAGATATAAAGGTTCTGACTAGGAATTGCCTAAAATGTACAAGAACCAACAAGTTAACAAAAGACACAAGAACTGCGAAGATGCAAACCACGTACAGCTTCAGTCAATATACTAAGTACTTGTGCTATATTAACAAGAGGTCCAGCCATTGTAGGAATGTATGCAGGGTTATGCATTATCTTACTGTTGAGTGTATTACAAACAGATTGTATGAAGGCGTAGAGCTGACAGAGAACCCAGTTACACAGATGCAGTGATTCAGGAGTGACATGCTGGTGGTTCAGACCAGGGCACATACTTTAAATTTGAAATGAAATTATTGGATTATATCTTAGAAACACTTTTCATGGTAGAGTTTGTGCATTATGAGCTAAGGACAAAGATGGCATGGCTTCTTCAGCTTCAACAACTAGAATGAGAGTTATTTGCTGAGGCAGGAGAGGACACTCTACAAAGAATCATACCTGGGGTGGGGATGTTCAAGGCAGGAAACAGGGAAAATATTATGATCTCAATTGGAAGCCAATGGAATCATTGGTTCATTATTCTAGTACATATATTGAGCAGATAATTGAGTACGCCATGTAGGAGAGGTACTCCTAGGGGATCTCAGTTTACGAGCTGTAGCCTGAAGAAGACATGGCATAGTGAGCGCTTTCATTCTCGAGGTTTCATATGGAATGTATTTGTAGTGCAAACAGATATGTGTGGATGGAATACAGAAATTCATCATCAAGCTGCCCATGCAACATGGGGATATCTTCTGAGAAATGGTTTCTTATAAGGGAAGAACAAAAAATAACCAAGAGATTGTGATGTCCTAGAATCAAGTTAGAAAAGATATTTTGAGGCAACTGAGATTTCTGATCTGACAAGTCAAGATCTGGGTTGGCTTCCCAGAACCCACATAAGAAGCCACTGTGAACACACAGCACACAGTGTGTGCTTGTAATATCAGCAAAGGTAGATAACTGAGAGACAGAAGGACCCCTACAGGTTCATGGACTGCTAATCATGCTCTTTTTGGTAAAGTTTCAGGACAAGGAGATTTTGTCTCAAACAAAAATATAGAAAGATAGAAGGCTTTTGAGAATTTATGTCCAAGGTTGTATGCTAATATTTGTACCATGTGTAATATGCTTAATATACATGGTGGGGAGAAGAAAGAGAGGAAGTATTTCTCCCTATTAATAAGATGGTGAACATGTTATTAGTGAATGGATCATATTTTGGAATCTAATGAAGGAGATCTCCTGGTTGGAAACAGCAAATAAGGCAATGCTAGTGAAAGGTGTTAACGTGATAGACTGTGGTTGGGGACACATTGGAAAATCTGTGAGCATGAATATATGTTGATATACTTGATCTGGTGGAGATGGATGCCACCTTGTAGGAGAGGCACAGATTTGTAAAAGAATTATTGAAAGAGCCCAAGCATGGGAGCACAAACACAAAGTATGGCATTAGGGGCAAAGGATGCATGGTTTGATGACATATGCTTGCAATGTGGAGATGTGTTGAGTAGTTCATGACTGCCTCTGTTCTCAGTAAAGGGTCATGAGTAGAGAATTGGGTGCAAGAAAAGGAAATTGATGTCTGAGAAGCAAAGATAAATATTCAGATAGAAATCTACTAGAACCACTTTTGTTAATGCCTGAAAGATGACAAAGTATGTTGGTCAGTTTCCTGTAACTGTTATACATACATTTTAGATTAATTTAGGTGATAGAGAAGCTTAATTTTACACCATACATCTAGAGATTATAGTTTATGTTATATTGACATTGCTGCTTTCATGTCTGTTGTAAAGCACCCATCATAACATGGAAAGGGAAAAAGTACTCACTATATGGTGTCTGAGAATCGTGGGGTAGGGTGAGAGTGGTGCTCCATAACCCTACTTGAAGGGACACTATGGAGATCCAAGATATTCCTGACCCACTAAAAAGTTCCAGATCCTTAGGCCCAAGCTTTTAACAAGTGGCTCTTTGACTGACTTTCTAGATGCAACGTTCAAGGTAAAATACTGTTTAGTTCCTTTCTAAAAGAAGGCTTCTTATGACAGTTTATTTTACAATCCTCTAAACAAGCATGGAAATATTTACATATCTATGAGCAAAATTGAAATTTAAGCAAGGCCTTTGGTGATATATATGGACAGATGACAGACAGAGATATGTGTATGAATAGTAATGGCAGTAAGAGTATAGATACATGTGTGTGTGCATGTGCTCTGGTGTTCACTTTTATACTCATCTGATTATTGTAGTGCATTTATTTCCATTTTCCTAGCTCTATAGATTCCATCTGTTTATTATTTGAGAAAGAGAGAGAGAAATAAAAAAAGAAAAAATGGAATAAAGAAGGAAGGAAGGAAGGAAGGAAGGAAGGAAGGAAGGAAGGAAGGAAGGAAGGAAGGAAGGGATTGACTTTGCACATAGTCCAAAGTGGTCTGGAACACACACTACTCCTTGTACTCCTTTCTGGAGTTTGGAGATAATAGGCCTGCACCACCACACCATCAGATCTTTTTTGTTGTTGTTGTTGTTATTGTTGTTGTTATTTTAATTTATTTTAAGGCTGGCTTATGTGAGCATGAATTCAATACATGGAGTTTCCCATTTTGAAAGGACGTTCTCACATGTATTTTTTAATTTCTAATCATAAGCCTCTGAGAACTCTTTAGGAGCACACATGATAAAGTAACCTCATCACAGCAGGCACACGGGGACCATGTGATCAACAAGTACATGGGGACCATGTGACCCAAAGCCATAGCAGAATCAGTAGCTCATCTTGCTTTCAAAAGTGAGCTGCTTAAGGAGATTATAATATGTGGGGTGGGTCTGCAGCTTGGGTTTCTATGCCTGTGGAAAATGAGAATTGCTGTGTAAGGCCTGGTGTCTCATTGTGTTGTCTAGGGTGTTTTCTTGGTCCCTTTCAATCCATTTGTCACTGTTTCGGTTCCACTGTGGTAGTCTCAGCACAATAATGATAGAAATGTCACTCTGAACACCTTTCAGTCTGTCAGTGTTTAATGACTGTGGGAAAGAATACCACATTGTGTTACAAGTCATAATGAAGAGAGGCATTTTTTTTAAGTTCATTCAAGGAAACGGAAATCTACTTAAAACTTTCACTCAAAGCCTCAATTTTTATCAATAAACAAGGACTTTGTCACCCAACTGAAAGTCACACTTCAGTAAACCTTCCTAAGTGGGAGGTCATACATCTTAGTCTTCTAGAAACAGTTCTCTGTTCTTACTGCTCCATTAAAATCAGTAATATTAACAATTTTATTCTTTCTTATTATTTTAACATATATGTTGTCCTTATGTATGCATTAAACCATTCAGAGTTTTCTGCTTGCTGATGCCCAGTTCTGAAGTCAATGCTAATAGTATTGGTTTCTTCATTGGGAAGTGGGTTATAGGAAATAGTCTCACTCTAAATACTAGTTCTCTATCTCTAAATTCCCTTTCCTTTCCAGCTTTTTAATCTTCATACTCTGTAGCTATTTGAAATCTAGAATGTATTTCTTCTACCGTCACATCCTTAAGTAATATGAGTTTTAGCAATATGTAAAAGCACAGTAGTATTTGGGTTGTGAGCCTAGCCATTAATAGCTCAGCCCATCGCTCCTCCTGGGAGTGTATGAGGGTGCTTTAACTGAGAATCATAGCAGTAGGGACATGGAACTGATAGAGTCCCCCTGTAGCTAGGCAGGACTCCTAGTAGTGGAAGAATGACAAAATTTCCACATGAAATTCGATTTGTCCTGTTTAAAAGAAATTTAGGGACAAATATGAAGCATAGAGTTAGGAAAGAGTCAAACAAAAACCAGCTCAACTTGAGACCCAACCCATGGGCAAGCATCAATATTGAAACTCTGTTGTGTTGGTAGGCGGGAGCCTCTCCTGTCTCTTTTGAGGGCCAGCACCTGACTGAAACAGTTATAAAGACTCATGGCCAAACATTGGACAGAGCTCAGAGACTGTTATGGAAGAGTCAGGGGATGGATTAAAGGCCCTAAATGGGATAAGAACTACACAGGAAGACCAACAGAGTCAACTAGTAGACCTAGGTCTTGTGCGAATGTGTAGCAGATATACAGCTCTGTCTTCATGTGCCTCCCACAAAAACTGGAGAGGGAGCTGCTCCTAAAGCTTTTACTTATCTGTTGAATCCTTTCCCCTAACTGGGCTGCCTTGTATTGCCTCAGTGGGAGGGGATGTGCCTAGTTCTGCAGATGCTTTAAGAGCTGTGTGGTAGGGGGTGATAACTGGAGGGGGGCTTCCACCCTCTCAGAGGAGAGTGAAGGGGAAGGGGAAGAAACTGTGTGAGGGGGAACAAGGAAGACTGCCATTTATTGGGATGGAAAGTGAAAAAATAAATAAACAAATGGGGAAAAGGCATATTAGTAGCAACAAGAGAAGATTTCAGTCTTGATCTATCCAGGTCTTCTTATTTCCCCCCTTTTAATTGCTTGCAAAGGTCTATTTTAAAACCTTTCGAATATAATTAAGAAGAGCTTAACACATCCTGAAGCGTGACCTGAAATAGAATTCAAGGTCTGGAAGTACAGGGTTGCTCCTCTAAACGTTTACATCAATCTACTATAAAAAAAAAAACAAGATGTCTGTCTTCCTTCAGTTGTTGGCCATCCAGCAAGGAGTGGTAGTGTAGTTGCTGGCTAAATAGAAAGAAACAGGGCTTGAGGAGCATCTGCAGCTTCCTTCTTCTTTAGCATCACAGACTTGCAAGCAAGGCCAGAAGTGACTTTACCACAAATAATAGCTTAGCTTATTCTCATTTAATTTAACAGCTTATGCTCATTCTCTTTGTTGTACTGAGATAGTATACCTGTATGTATAATGGCTGATGCTATATGACCATGTAAATTTTCTATCAGGTAAGTGATTGAAGTAGGTCCTGAAATTACTTTGTTCCCTGTCTACAATCACAACAGTATAAAACGACTCGAAGTAGATTTGGCAGTGAAAAACCACTAATTGGAGGTAAGCTACGACATTCCCTAAAGATGGCATGTACAAGTAAGCCAATCAAGCAATGGGGAATAATGATTTCCAAACAATCCAACATTAGTTTCCCTCCAACACAAAGGAATGTATGGCATATAGTTACTTTATTTTTAAAGAATCAGTCAAAAAATAGACAGTCAGAACGAGGTGCTTATAGCAGTAAATATACAGATGTGACCAGGTGCTGACATTACACTGAACTTTAGTGAATGAAGAGAATAAACTCTCAAACACATTTTAATGGTTCTTTTAGTGTGTGTGTATTTCTGTGTGTGTGTGTGTGTGTGTGTGTGTGAGTGTGTGTGTGTGTGTGTGTGTGTGTGTGTGTGTGTGTGTGTGTGTGTGTGTGTTTAGTGCTTGTGGAGCCAGAAGGAATATATAGTCTGGAATTTGAGTTACATTTGATTTTGAGCTGGCTACATGGATGCTGTGAATAGAACCTGGACTTTCTGTAAGAAAAGCAAAAGCTCTTAACTGCTGATCCGTCTTTTCACACTCTAAGATGGTGGTTTGGTTTGGTTTGGTTTGGTTTGGTTTGGTTTGGTTTGGTTTGGTTTGGTAGTCCCAGTTGTCCTATCAGAGTATTTTGGTCACTGGTAGAATAATTCTGAAAAAAATAAAACTTATTTTTTAAAATATAATAAGTGTAAATTAAATTCTATTCTTACTTAATATTAAAAAATATCAGAATTTCTTTGACAAGTCCCAGGTAAGCAAACTTAATGTATCCATCTCCTGACCCCCAAGAAATATCCGTTCTCTGACAGTTAAACTATGCGATAAATCACTTAGTTTTTACAACAGAGAAGGGGTCCTTCAGGACATAATTAAGGATCATTATGAGATATCTTATTAATAGACATGAAATCCAATGATGATTTTTCTTTCTAGACAGTGATAGATATATAGAAAGATTAACTCATGAGAAGACTGAGGCACAGATGGATTTACATAGAGCCAAGTAACTCTGGGGTAAACCAGTGAATCTTTGGGAAGCATATTTCAGAATCTTTGCAGAGTGTAGAGAACTGTTCTTACCTTATTTTAGGTCTCTAATCTTCAGAAATGTGGGATAATAAATTCCTGAGGGGAGAGAGAGAGAGAGAGAGAGAGAGAGAGAGGAGAGAGAGAGAGAGAGAGAGAGAGAGAGAGAGAGAGAGAGAGAGAGGAGGGAGGAGGGAGAGGAGAGAGGAGAGGAGAGGAGGGAGGAGAGGAGAGGAGAGGAGAGAGAGTTATGGCTGCTACAATAAGAAATTAATACAGTAGAATCATGATGAATTACTGTTGCAATCTTTCCTGCTTGTTTGATTTCAAAATTGCTTTGGGCACTGATTGGGCACAGATTTGTATTCTTTTCTGGAATGATTTTCTATGAACATAGAAATTATTTAGTAAGATCGATTCTTGGTTAGGCAATATTGTATAGCAACATGAGAACCCCTCGCCCAATCTCCTGTATGTGGGGAGAGGGTCACTTATTTACATTGTTTCCATTGAAGAAGTACACAGTAGCATGACAGGAAATTAAAAGACCTCTTAGAATATTTTTCCTTTATGAAAAATTATTGGCGAGGCTTTGCTAACAAGTGGGCACATTAACCCTGAGTTCAGGTGTCTCCTATGCATTCACCTGGCTTCATTCTTCCCAGTTGGCGAGCCCCTTCTTTCAAATGCTTCCAGAAAGCTTCCTTCATCCTTTATCTTAACTGAAGATGAAATGGGAGAAGACACACGAGTATTCCATCGTTCCTCTATAACCCTTCTTACTTTAGTAAGAAATTGGTGGAAAAGTATCTCCATGCCGTGCATAACCACCAGGCCAGGAACATTCAAGGAGTAAGGAGCAGATAAAATGTTCTCCGTATACTTACTGCATTGTTGAAAAATGTGTTGCATAGATTAGCAAACGTCCACACTGAAATATATCTAAGTAAAAAACATTCAAAATAAGCTACCATTTAATTTAAGTTTTTGGTGGTGTTGTTTGAGACTTTGTTTTGATTTTATTTCCTTTTTTAAATTCACTAGATTTCACTTTTAGGGAGTCAAGAAATAAGTCTAAGTACTGGAAGGAAAGAAATTTCTAGAACTTCTTTAAATTTGGTTAGTAAGTACCTTTTCCCTAACCTATCATATATGAATTGGTAAGATTATTAGTTACAAAAATTACATTAGGAGGGAATCCTTTTATGCTCAATGGAAAGTTTTTGAGAAACTAATCCTTGAATTGCTGTGTAATTGAACCAAGCTAGAAGATCTACATGGAGATTTCCCACCAAAGAATCATGTGGGCCAAAGAAAAGAGTGAATGTGAAGTTTAAACAATACCATGATGAATGATGGGACCCAAGTCACTCCTGGATGGCATGGTTTTTGATATTTAAATTATAAATGTTTGACTCATATATAATTCATACAGGTTCTTTTAAAGAAAATATGTTGGGTTTCAAAATTCTAATAGAGTTATATGCACAGTCTAAATTTAGGTGTACTTTATAATTCGCAACTCCTAGGCTGTCTTTGCTATGGCTGTTTTTCTGCAGTAATTGAAGTTGAATAGTGAACATCAAAGAAGACATTAGAATCCTTCAATCTCTACTCAAAATTTGGAAATGAGGGCCCTGACATGTCTTTGATTCTATATATAAAGGCAACTCTTGTTTTGCTTGCTGCCCTCAGGAGAAGCTAGAATGTATAATAATTACCTGGCATCATACCATCCCATTCTTGGGTGAGAGCGAGATCTCTTATTACCGGGTGATTCCCTGACTGGAGGACTACCATAAATTTGTTTATACTGAAGCTTAGTTTTCTGTCTATAGGGGCGAAGGTCTTTAGTGCACATTGAAGTTGTTCATTAATCTGTGCATATACAACTCTCATCTTTCTATTTTACAGCAAGCACTAAGGAAGAGGCTTGTTCACCTTGGCTATTGAAGGGAAAGTAATGGAGTGGGCAAACAGAATATCAAATGATTTATAACTACCAAGTGCTTCCCTGTTTTCCATTGAGACATTGTATTTTGTTGATTTATGTACTCATACTTGGGATGCAAGTATAGTGGTCTTTGCAAAATCTGGAGAATTTACTTTTAGTAACAAATAAAAAGCCACACTCACTCCTGATTATCTAAAAATATTTTGGTTGAAAGCTTCTCAAGTTAATTAATGGGTAACAAATAATAAAAGTCAGGTGAGAGTTCTCCATCTTGGAGGTGAATAAAACAGGATCTGAAATAAACCCACTGAAGATGATTTTACAGATCCCTGTGCTGACCAACCCCATGGATTGGGTAGACAGAAGAAGAATCAACATTTTAAATGATTTTTAGAAATGTAACTTTTAAGGATGATAAGGCAATACCTGACTGTCTACTGCACATTCGATAATTATAATTCTTATAAATGCTTTTTAACCTTAATACACATGCGCATGCACACACACACACACACACACACACACACACACAAAATGCAGAAATACGACTTGCTGAAACAATTTAGTATCATTCATGTATATTTAAGGTTTTCTTTGGGGACTGGTTTGTCAACTAAGAGCTCATTCCTGAAAGAGACTGTGTTTCTCTTTGTCCACTATTCATTGTCTGGAGTTCTTTGTTTCAGGATGAAGCATGATAAAAATATTTCCATCCATTTGGCATGTTAGTTGGTAGTGTTGTTGTTTAGGTCTCTTTCAAGAAAACACATAGTTGAAATTTTCTAGATGCAACTTTCTTTTAATTTGTAGAAAGCACTAGCTTGAAGCACACAGAGGTGCTGCCCTCTTCCTCTGGTTGTTCCCCTTGTTCCCCCAGCCCTTTCTTCTTATATTTGCCTTGAGGCTTAGATATAAGGGGCTGCATTCTAGATGTATAATTCTAGATGGGCACGCAGCAATCATTTTTTCTTTGTATTTTCACAAGTTTTCTCTTCATTCACAGAAGGCTTAGACTTCATGATACCAATTAGTGTATCTTTAACTGATAATCTATCAATCTTATATGTATCCTACAGCATAGGAAACACTGGTCTCTGACAATAACAATCTTCAAGTATAATTGCATGAATTTCACTATATCAGTATTGACTGGACTCATGTATAATTAATGATTGATCAACAGGCATAAAATAGCAATCATGACAAAAGAAAGCATAGCATTGATACAAAAGTAAAGCCTTTTCTTTCATGAATCTCCACAACTTTAAAAGAATCTGTCACAGTGTATCACTGACTTTGAGTGGATATTGTATTCACTTGGTCTTTCCATGCCTTCTTTGGTGGGGGTAAATTTCTACTTTCAGGTATTTCAATCTATCCCAATGGTATGAAGTCAGAGTGCCAGGATATGAGGCATAGGAAAGCTACAGTCGTACATTGCTAATAGGTAGTCCTGGAGTAAAGCAAGCCCTTTCTCATAGGGGCTGAGTGATATGGCTACCAAACTAGAGTGTTATGTGAGAAGGATATGGTTTACCCAGTCAGTACCTGTATTTAGCCACTATAAAATAAATCTGCCCCTCCCATCCCTCAGTTTTTTCCTCAGTCTCAGAGCATAAAGATGTGCGTGCTTCTATGGGCAAGACAAAATCCCAACATTTTTATTCATAACATTGTCAGTGTATGATTATCAGCTAATTTCTACCAGTGTCATTTGGTGACTTATATTCCCTATGAACACAATGTACATAAGAAGAAATAGAGGCTCAGAGGGACGAAATGACTTTCCCAATAACACATGGATAATATGAGGCAGAGCATGGGTGTCAGTTAAGATTTTCTGATAGAAGGCATATTTCCATGCCATTGTTCCATAGCTACTGGTGTTCTTCTGAAAGCAAAAGAATGCTAGTACATGTTAATGCAACCTGCATAATGGCTGGAAGAGAGAATCAGATTCTATGGAAATGGAGCTAAAGATGGCTGAGAGCCACCAAATGGGTTCTCAAAACTGAACCTGGGTTCTATGTCAGAGCAGCTAGTGCTCTTAACCACTGAGTCATTCCTCTAGACCAAAGAGTTTTATTTCAACTGTCCCTTACCCATCGGAGAACAAGCTTCTTAGCTGGTGTTTCTTTATTCTCCAACATCATATACCCCATTTCCAGCATGGCATTTGTTCCTTGCTCTTTAGTGCTAAATGAATAAAGGAAAGAATGGTTTGCTGTCCAAAACTTGATCTTGACTCTTTCACATAGTGAGTTCTAACTGCTAACTAATTTTAACCCCCTATTTTTCTAATTCCTTTCACTCCAGTCTCCCTTCCCTTTACCTCCATAATTACTTTTCCCCTTTTTGCCTCCATTCTGACTTGCCAAGGAGGATGTTTTGAGCACTTACTGTGTGTATTAAAGGACCACTGTGTGTTCCCAGAACAAACTGATGATGTGACCTTTCTCCAGGAATGAACTAATATCCAAGAAACAGGAAATAAACTTGTTGCTAACTTTGTAGACATAATGATTATGAACTTCAGAAAGCGTCAGTGCAACACAACCAAGTCAGTGAGAGAAGACTTGGGTCTCTGTGGGAAGGGCCTTGGCTTGAGACTCGCTTAAGGACTGAATGCAGTCTTCCTGGTTCAGAGAAGAACCTATGCAAAAGTCTGGGTAGAAATGAACTAGGCCATTCAAAGCGGATTGCGAAAGGGAGCAGGAGGAATTGAATCTCAATAACTAGTTCTGACTTGATGATGGTAGTGTCTCAGGGCTGCTATTTTCAAACAGCAATGAAAAGCCAACAGACATGTTGAAAGGAAACTGGAGAGATTATATTAAGTCAAAGAGGTTCCACATATGATGAGTGCAATATTGATGTCCTGAGATTTTCAGACACCATAAAGATGACTAATGGGTTTGACTGGTGAGTTACCTTAATAAAACTACATTAGACATCTGACTCTGTAGGCAAAGGATAGTGCAAGAAAAATGGATGCTTTATAGCAAAACTTGACCAAATGTAGACAAATCCAAAATTTATGTTTGAAAAAGAGTTGCATGACAGTGTCTGTACTGGTTACTTACCTAGTACACAATTTCAGTATAACCAAGTCATGAAAGTGCTAAAGATCCTTTTGGACCCATGAAATGAAATGCAACATCTAATCAGGAAGGGAAAGTGTTCTCTCTTCCTCTGTATACTGATGTGTCATTTCCTGCTGTGCTCATTACGTTCTCAGAAATGTGGACAGCAATTGCTTCTTCTCCTCTGAATCATTTTCTCTCTCTCTCTCTCTCTCTCTCTCTCTCTCTCTCTCTCTCTCTCCTTTCAAGAATACAGCATGTTTGTGGTCTTTTAATTTCCTTTCTGAATTGCAGTTTGTACTCTTAGTTTGTAGGGTGGCATCCAAGGAGGCTGTTTATACCTTGTACAGGACAGGAGCATCCTGTTAGCATACTTGATGCTAGAAATACCCTGCTTCCCAGCTACCTTGAAATTGCAATGAAAAGGAAGTTGGAAGATTGTATAACTGAAAGTTCTTTCCTCAGATTTCTGAAAAGTGCTGATTCTTTACCTGTGTTGTTTCCCACGCTGCTTCCCCTAGCTCCATGAGGAAAAAGAAAATCTTTCGAAGCAGGCAAAGGAAAAATTCCAATCTAGAAGTATTATTTCATGGACATTTGGATGTATGATGGGAGAAAAGTTTTGTTGGCACTGGCATTTGTTTACTGATCTGTTTTTTAGTATTTAAATAAAATACATTTGTATGGGCCAGCAAGTCCATGTCCATGTGCAGGCCTGTGTGCCTGTGCGTGTGTGTATAAATACACTTGTGTGCGTGTATGTGTGTGTATGTGTGTGTGTGTGTGTGTTTGCATGCATGCGTGCGTGCGTGTGTGTGTGTGCGCGCACACGTGTGTCGGTACCTGCAGAGACCAGAATGGCATGATATCCCTTGGATTAGAGTTTCAAGTAGTTGTATGTTCTGAGCATGGATGCTAGAAATCAAATTGGGATGTTTTTCTTTTTTAAGCCAAGTATTATTAAACACTGAACCATCTCTCTAGTCTGTTTATTTTTCTTCTCAAGGCCCTCTAATCTTGGATTATAAGACTGCTGTTGGGAATTACATATAAACAAAGCATGAAAGGAAGTTTTGTTTACTTTTTTCCCTCTTGAAATTCCAGACAGACTAGTATTTAAAGTTACAAATATTATCCCTGCGTTTCTAGAACTATTAGTAAACACTTGCCTGTGATAATGGCCTTATTTCAATTGATACTGAAGAGGGGATATCAATGAGGTAACAAGGAGGTAAAGCAAAGGTTTTATTTGCACAAGGCAGAGGTGGAAACAAGGGAAGAAGATAATAGAGATGCAGCCACTACCTAGGGGTGAGTTTCTTTCAATGGTGAGTTTTTGTCCAGAAAATTAAGATTAGCATCTGTCCTTTGTTATTGTATTCTGGGTTCTTCGGCTGAATCACTGTGTTTAGTACACTGAAACTCACAAGTATTTATTGAGCCAGTACGTAATTCAAGTTATATATTGACTTTCTGGAATCTCCAAAAATAAACATTCAACCAGAACTTACTCCTAGCCAAATGGAAGAGAATACACATATACAAAATCTGAAATGTAATGCACAGTAGGACACAGTCACAAAGGCAAGAAGGGATTGCCTTTGGGGCATGCTAAGTGGATCATGTCACCCCTTCATTTCAGCAGAGTTGTCAGCAGGGGACAGGATCCAATTCAGATAGTTCCAAGATGCTTAATAAAGGAACTACTCACTGAGAGGGGAGAAGGTTTCAGGGCAACTCACTGGGGACTGTGAAGATACAGAGAATAGCAACCAAAGGGAAGCTGCTAATCCCTTTGCTCTAAAAGAGCCAGCTGAAGAAAATAGTTTTGCTGAAGCTCAAGGAGGAATAGAGACAGGAGAGTATGCTGCAAGAGTGTTATCTAGGAAGAAAACAAGGTAAGCCAGGATAGGGAAAGCCTATAGAAAGGAGCAATTTATACCTCAACCCACCTCTCTCCTCACCTCCTGGTAACCTGCTATTGTGCAACAATAGCCAAGCCAAACTGAAAATTTCACAGTGGTAGGAAGGCTGCATCATGCAGTCACTACAGCCATGCAACAATCCTCTCTGAGAGTCAGACTTTAGAAGGCAAGGAAAGAAGAGAGTCTGAGAATGAGGCAACAAATGGTGACTGCTTATTTATTTTGACATAAAAGGGAGGAGGCCACAAACCAATATTAGCCTTGGAGCTTGATATCAATGTTAATATCAGGCTAGCATTCCCAGGCCTGTAAAGAGATTGAGGGGAAAGGGCACAAATGGAAAATGAAAGACAGCCATTCAAATCTGCTTGATGATACTGCACATGACGAAAAACGTGATCTTAAGATGCAAAGGGAGAACTAAATCTATTCCTGTTGGGTACCGTGGACTGTGATTAGTAGTCAGATGACATTGGCTTTGAAGGAAGAACGTGTTGTAACACTCACCTTATTATCAGAAAGCATAGGTCGAAGACTTTCACAGAGAGTAGGCAGGGCAGTGTTTTCAGTAAGCGAGGCAAGCCACCAGGCTGATGAGAAAGCTGAAAGGAGGGAAAGGATGGAATATTTCTACAGTTAACAGAGCTTAGCAGCAGATGAGGTGGGAACAGAAACGGAAGAACCAAGGCACTTACTGCTTTCAGTTTGTGCTCTGTGTGTGATTGATGGCATGTACGTGCCCCGTCATGATCGAAGTCAGAGGGCAGCAGCCTCTAGTGTTTTTCTTCACCTCCCATCATGTTTAGGAAAGTGTTTCTTGCTCAGTACTGAGTGGACCAGACTATCTGGCCAGTGACCTTCTGTGTCTCTACCTCCAGTCTCAATGTGCTGGGATTAAAGGCGCATGCCATCTGCATTGTTACCCAGCATGGAAAAGCAAGTTGGCCAATGGGGAAATGAAGGAAGAGAACGGTTGAGCCCATATCACTCACTTGCACTGGCTAGTGGAGGACTCAGCCATGGACCTGATATAAGCTTGATATTGTGGCTCCTCCAGGGAAAGGACTCAAATTCACAGCGATAGGGGATGTCTTATAGGAACTCATGTTTCTGGGAATAGAAAATAATAATGGATTTATTATTAATAATGATGGCAATTTGGAAAATCATCTCTCAGTAATGTGATTACATAAAGGGATCAATACAAGATGCAGGAAAGGTATATTTTGGGTTAGGAAAAGAAAGGGAGAAAAACTGGTCCATTAGAGGCCAAGCAAAGAGGCATTTTCAAGGTAAAATATTTCTAACAAGAACTAGGGCTGAGAAAGACTATTGAGAATGGACAATTACACAAATTACTCTTTCTGGGCTCAGACAGAGAAGGAGCCGTGTGAGACAGACCATACGCAGAAGGTTTCTGACCAACAAAGCTCTTTGTTGCCCAGTACAAAAGTCTTGACTCTGTTCATGTGGAGAGTGGGAACAAGCCTCTTCTTTCCTGGTATTCTGTTTCTGTGTTAATCAAACCTGACATGAAATGCCTTTAATAAAATTTAATGACAATATGCCAAGAGTCCACAGGAGGGAGACACAAGTTTCTAAAAGTGACACAATGAATAATTAAATTGCCATAATTCTTGATACTTAAACTACAAAGTTTCCATTCTTATTTTTATAATTATTCTTTTCTCCAGTGAAATATTTAAAAGGCATATTTTAAGACTATCAAGGGGATATTTATCCCAGGCCTGAAAATCATTTGTTATTGTAGTTAAACAAAGTCAATATATGAATTTTATTTTGAATACCTTGATTACCTGATAATGTAAAATTGGTTTAATTATCTTCTAGCAACTATGGTAAGTGCTAAAAACTTTTTGTTTTTTATGAATCTGTCTAAAGTCTCTTTATTCTCTATCATTCTCTTCCTCAGTTTCTTTATCTTTACTTTCATGTGTATGGGTGTTCTGCTTTCATATATGCATGTCCATCAAATACTTTCCTAGTAAGCAAAAATGCTCAAAGAGGCCATGGAAATGAAGGTACAGATGGTTATAAGTGTAGATGTTGGGAATCGAACCTAGGTCCTCTTCAATGGAATAGATACTCTGATTGAGAAATAATTCTAGCCTTTCTTTCTTGCTTTATTTTTTATTTTTGTATGTGAATATAGGAGTAGGGGTTGGATGCATGACCCCCGTGTGTGTGTGTGTGTGTGTGTGTGTGTGTGTGTGTGTGTGCTCATTTGTGTGTGTATGTGCAATTGTGTATATGTGTGCGCACGCATGTGCAAGGACTAAATGACAAGCTCAGATTTTGCTGCTTCGGTACAGCCCACTTCTTTCCTAGCCTTACATTTGCTGGGTAAGCTGGGCTGGTTGAGTTTCAAGGCCCCAGGGATCTGCTTGTGTCTGCCTCAATAGTGTGCTAGGGTTATAACAATGTCCTACCCATGTCTAACTTCCCTTACAAAGGTCGTGGAGATCCAGCTCAGGTACTCATGCTTGCAAGGAAAGCACTTCACCATCTGAACTGAGTCATCCCACGGCTCTGTTTGGTTTTGTTTTCTTTTTTACTAGAAAACATTTTATGTGGCATCTCAGGCTGGCTTGAAATTCACTTTGAAGCCTATACTGGTTACTCACAAAATTCTCCTGCCTCAGCTTCCCAATTCCTAGGCTGACTGGAATGACTCATCATACCTGACTGATTTTCTGAACTCTTTCATGGTGAACTTGTAGGTTTTATGGCTGAGGTATTTCAATGCTGGAAACTAGATTTTGTTTCTGATACCTTCTGCTGGTTTTGTTCAGTATAGACTAAAGATTTCTACCACCCTGCACTTAAACAGACATGTGATTTGCTTTCCTCATGGAACCTAAGTGGAAGGATGCATTTAAAAAGATGTGTATAGGGGTTGGGCATTTAGCTCAGTGGTAGAGTGCTTGCCTAGCAATCTCAAGGCCCTGGGTTCGGTCCCCAGCTCCGAAAAATAGAAAGGAAAAGAAAAGAAAAAAAAAGATGTGTATGTCTCTCCGGGCTATATTCTTCCCTGTTGGAAATCCTCCTTGTGATTCTGAGAGAGTGAGGAGTCATTCATCCCAGAGCCTTGAATGTCACCAGGAACATGATCTCAGCCAGAAAATATCCTAAAAGTTGACTAATTAATAAGCATTGTAGTTATAAGCAGAGTTTTCCAGACTTCATAGGCTATATATCTTGAACTCCTCTAGGATTAATTATTTTAGTACAAAGATTAGTCAAAGACAGAAAGACAGAAAGTGTAGATGACTATGTTCCAATGAAACTTTATTTATAAAAGCAGATGGCAGACATAATCAACCCATGGACCATTGTTTATTGACACTGTCTATAAACTTCTAATTTACGACATAATAATGATTGTACTATATAACATTTAATTTACTAAGGAGCAATATTTTAGAACGGAAGAAACAAAATCAACTGTGTATTTTCCTATAAGATACTCTGCTACAATGGAACAACATAAAAATTAGTTTGGGTTCCAAAATTTAATCTAAATTAGTTATGCCAAGAGTAAACAAAACAGTCACAAAATTTACTTGGCAGATGAGAGAGATGACTCAGTTAGTAAACTACTTTCTGGACAAGCATTAGAACCTAATTTTGATACTCATGACCAATTGTGAATGAAGGATGTTACAGCACATTAGTTACTCCAGCACTGAGGAAAGGAAGAGGTTGCCTAGAACAGGCTGACCAGCCAACTTTGCAGAACTCTAGGCCAATGAAGAGAAGCTGTTCACAAAACAGGTTGTGTGACATCAGAGGTTGATACACCTGCTACATGCAGAGATGAGCATAGGCATGCATGTGCTCCTGAACACAGATTTAGCCCTCCTCAACACACAAATACATCATGTTCATGCCAAAAACCTACTTAGAACAATCACTTGATTAAAAGTTGATCATATAGATCAACAGCATCAAAGACTCAAGGGAAATAAACAACTGGGTTCTCTGAAAAGCTAGATGCATGAAGAAGAGGTTATATCTAAGCAAGGTACTGTGGGAAGACCTTTCTTGACATTTTTTGTATCATTTGAATATTAACACCATATTTAATTATGAAATTGTCCTTATAGAGGTTTAAACAGAGGTGAAATTTATACCACAGATAGTATGTATTTTCTGTTTCTGGTGTGTTCTACTGGCTGTGAAGATACCTAGTTCTGTGGCATACATCTGGCCATATGCTTGCTTTAATTTCTGCATGGATATTTCACTTCCCTTAAATAGATTTTAAAATCACAAGTATTTAGAGGCTTAGAGTGAAATAATTTGTGAAACATTATATAACAAATGTACAACGTACATCTCACAGTGTCTTGTGAAGTGTGGTTGTCCCAGTAGTCGAAAGCAGCTTTCTCTAGGGTACTCTATAGCTCTCTTGTTGACATATTAGAGCTTTATTATCACACTTCTTTATTTTTTAAAATGAGCCTCTTTTAGGATAAAACCTCATACTGTGTGTGAATGATAAGAAAGTGTCCTTATTTCTGCTCTGCTCTGCTCTGCAACATATAACATCTAGAAATCATTACATTCCTAGGATGATTTGTCACAATATCAGTGTAACACCCTTCTCTGCAGCCCCCCCCCTCTCATTCATATTGCTGATTTTCTGTGTCATGTGGGAACTAAAGTGGTCTTAGTCATAGCTATCCCAATCCCTGGCATACAAATCCAGCAGCTTTCAGAAAAGTCAGGGAACTGGCGAGTGATACCAGTTGTCTTGCAGGAAAAAAATATCCAACTAATTCCCTGACGTACAGACATACAGAAAGCAGACGGAAGCTGAAGGATGGAAAGTTATCCAACCTTCAATATGAAAAAGGTGAGATTAAAAATCGAGGCATGATATGGTAATAAGTTTAGAATCCTGGTTTGTCTTTTGCCCATTCTGTGTAAGGAAGCTAATACTGAATATGGATCTACTTAATTCATTATTCCAAAAACTGTTTTGTCTTATTTCATTGCCCTTTGCTAAAGTTAATTTTAAAACTAATTCTATTAACTGTCTTGGACAATTGTTTTGTCTTGGCTTGCTGACTTCACTGAGACTGTCACTCTAATGGTGATGGTTTATTTAACTACTGTTTAATAGAAATTCCAACTTAATGTTTTAAAAGAGTATATGAATATGAAATTGATAAGGTAAAGAGCATCTGGTTTTCAAATTAAACTTCAGATCGTTATGTATACTTCCAGTACTTATCTTACTATACTGTTTACATACAGACTGACAATGTAAAGGATTTATTTGTATATCGTATTTTAAAATTGCACTCCTTCAAAGAAGCGCTTAGTTAAAATTTTTAAATCCACAACTGAAACCCTAATAGTAATGCAAAAAGTTTGATTTTTTCAGGAGTCTTTTGTGAGTAGAGCTCATCAGAGCCAAGTAGAAGTTTTATTTCTACATTTGCTTTGGGATGTGGGTGATTTAATAATCACAAGCTTCAATTTCCTCATCTGTATAATGAGGAGGCAAAAACTGTACCTCATATAACCATTGTTTGTTTTAAATAGGACAATGGACAATTAATACACAGCACTCACTCTTCTCTTTCCAATGTATTATCTTATTGAAATTTTACAAGTAGCTTCTATTCTAGTTCTTGATAGAGTCCTTGTTCTCTGTTGAAACATCTTAATTTGGCTTCCATTTTCTATCTTTCTCTTGATATTCTGTTCTTCAAAATTGACACCAGAGTAGTTGATTGTATTTTTCTTTCTTTTTTTCCATCTTTATTAACTTGAGTATTTCTTATTTACATTTCGATTGTTATTCCCCTTCCCGGTTTCCGGGCCAACATCCCCCTAACCTTCCCCCTTCCCCTTGTATATGGGTGTTCCCCTCCCCATCCTTCCCCCATTACCACCCTCCCCCGAACAATCACATTCACTGAGGGTTCTGTCTTGGCAGGACCAAGGGCTTCCCCTTCCACTGGTGTCCGTACTAGGCTATTCATTGCTACCTATGAGGTTGGAGCCCCGGGTCAGTCCATGCATAGTGGCTTAGTCCCTGGAAGCTCTGGTTGCTTGGCATTGTTGTTCATATGGGGTCTCGAGCCCCTTCAAGCTCTTCCAGTCCTTTCTCTGATTCCTTCAATGGGGGTCCCGTTCTCAGTTCAGTGGTTTGCTGCTGGCATTCGCCTACGTATTTGCTGTATTCTAGCTGTGTCTCTCAGGAGAGATCTACATCCGGTTCCTATCGGCCTGTACTTCTTTGCTTCATCCATCTTATCTAATTAGGTGGCTGGACATGTATGGTCCACATGTGGGGCAGGCTCTGAAAGGGTGTTCATTCTGCATCTGTTCTAAACTTTGCCTCCCTATTCCCTCCCAAGGGTATTCTTGTTCCCCTTTTAAAGAAGGAGTGGGAGCATCCGCATTTTGGTCATCCTTCTTCTTGAGCTTCCTGTGTTCTGTGGATTGCATCTTGGGTAATTCGAGCTTTTTGGGTGATATCCACTTATCAGTGAGTGCATACCAAGTGTGTTTTTCTGTGAATGAGTAACCTCACTCAGGATGATATTTTCTATTCATTCCGTTTGCCTATGAATTTCATGAAGTCATTGTTTTTGATAGCTGAGTAGTATTCCATTGTGTAGATGTACCACATTTTTTGAATCGATTCCTCTGTTGAAGGGCATCTGGATTCTTTCCAGCTTCTGACTATTTTAAATAAGGCTGCTACGAACATAGTGGAGCATGTGTCTTTGTTGTATGTTAGAGCATCTTTTGGGTATATGCCCAAGAGAGGTATAGCTTGGTCCTCAGGTAGTGCAAAGTCCAATTTTCTGAGGAACCTCCAGACTGATTTCCAGAGTTGTTATACCAGTTTGCAATCCCACCAACAATGGAGGAGTGTTCCTCTTTCTCCACATCCTTGCCAGCATCTGCTGTCACCTGTGTTTTTGATCTTAGCCATTCTCACTGGTGTGAGGTGGAATCTCAGGGTTGTTTTGATTTGCATTTCCCTTATGGATAAAGATGTTGAACATTTCTTTAGGTGTTTCTCAGCCATTCAGCATTCCTCAGCTGTGAATTCCTTGTTTAGCTCTGAACCCCATTTTTTAATTGTATTTTTCTTAAGCATTCAGAAGCTTCTGCAGTCTAAAATTAACGTCCATAAACTAGTTACCAAGGTGTATGAGACATGCTCAGGTTTATCATAACATTGTATCTCAATTTTTTTGTATTAGTTATCTTTCCCATCACTGTGGCAAAACACCTGGGACAATTGACTTAAGGAAGGCCGTCTTGACTTGGGCTCACAGCTTGTAGATATAGTCCATAATGATAGGAATGTCATGTTGGTGAAAGCCTGAGTAACTGAACATATGTGTCTGCAGTTAAGAAGCAGACATGAGTTCTGTGGCTCTGTTCACTTTCTCCTACTTTATTTAGTATGGGTGCCCCGACCATGAAAGGATTACACCCACGTTCAGGATTTGCCTTTTCACCTCAGTTAAACACCTGTGGAAATGCTGACATAGACATTTCCAGGAGGGTGTCTTGTACATCATTCTAAATTCTATTAGGTTCACAATAAAATTTGACTATCACAATCAGTGACCTGTGATATCTTCACGGACAGCTCAGATGCTGCGATGTCCAGTGCTGGTTGTTAACTTGACACAACCTGAGAAGTAGGAGCCTCAACTGGAAAATGCCATCTCATTGGCATGTGGGTATGTCTTAGGGACGTTTTCTTGATAGCTAATTGGTTTAGGAGGGTCTTGGCCAGCCAGAGAAGTATTATCCATAGGTGGGCCCGAGCTGTATTAAACAAAACAAACAAACAAACAAAAAACAAACAAAATGTATCTGAACAAGAGGCTGGGAACAATACAATAAGCAGAATTCCTCTGGGGTTTCTACTTCAAGCTCCCCTAACTAGGCTTCTCTCCATAATAGATTTAACTTGTAATTTGAAGTAAACCCTTTCTCCTTAAATTGCTCTCGATTGTGTTTACCACAGCAACCAAGACCAGGCTAGAGCAGGCTGCTTCCATTAGTAGGGAGAAAGGCAATAAATGACTGACAAACACCAGAATTGACCTCAGTGATATTGCCACCCATGACGTAGGTCTCTGAATGGGTTCATGATCTTTTTCTGAAAATCATTATTATAAAACCAGTACTTCAGTCATCCCACGTGACTCAAATATTAAGAAAAAATTCGGGAGTTCAAGAGGCAAAATCTTTTTAAAGCTGTAGTTGTGCTTGCCTGGGGATGATATAGTTAGGAGGGGCAGCATCCAGGTTACCCTCACTTATAGAATTTATAAATATCCCATGTAATTGTGAATTTATGTACAGATCTGTTAAAACCAACTGGAAACATACACCTATTTATAAACTGGTGAAGAGGTGCTCCCCATCTACTAAGAACAGCCTGTTTCAGAGTTTTAAATATAATGTGATTAAGTTTTAAATTGAGTTGAAAAAAAAGAGTAAGTTACACATAAATTGAGTTACTGGAGTGGTTTCACTTTTAAAAACTGAATTAAGGGCTTTGAAATTAATTTAGTTTTGAACAGAATGTGTTCAGTGTAAGTTTTGTGTATTAATTTGCCTTTGCACTAACTCTTTGGAACAAAAAGAACAAAGCAATTTCAACAGTTTATTTTCCATATTTACAACCCTGCATCAAACTTTCCTCTGCAATAAACATGAATTATACACCTCTTGCAGGTGGGAGTCCCATCTGTGCATGTCTTTCCTGCAAACCACGCATGCGCCCAGGGCTTCCTCCTGCATCCATATTAAGTCCCCTCATCTCAGCTAATTATTCAGTAGAGATATTTAATTCATTTTCATCTTTAATTATATACTTATGATTAATGGTGGAAGCACTTCTATGTTATAGCCTCAAAATTCCATTTTAATTAGTGAGAAAGATTCCAGACAATTTAGCAGACTCTTTATAGATATATTGTTTTATTTTAAAAATATTCAAAAGTACTAAAAAGTCAATTTCCTTCGAAGATTGAATCATTAATAATTTGGGATGGAGGTGAGCATCTTGAAGCTGCTTAGAGAATTCAAGCTCTGAATCTAACAGGTCTGTCTCGGTTCTAATCTCCCTCTGTACATTTCAGAGCTGTGCCTGGAGAAATGTGCAAAGACTCTTTTCTGTTCCGATCCTTAATCCAAAGAACTAGGTTAACCATAAATTTGCTCAGATAATTAAATTAGAAATGGTTGCCTAGTAGAGAGCATTGCTCGTTATAGCGTGGTTTTTTTAGAGTATGCTCCATTTAACAGATTATATGAATTCAAAATTATGTATTACAGACAGAGAATCACTAATATGCACTAATGTGTACATACATAATGTATGTATTTAAATTTTTTTTGAGTTCATGCCTAGAGAGGTGGTGTGGTTGTTAAGAGCACTTACTGCCCTTCTGGAAGACTAGAGTTCTTTTCTCAATAGACACCCTGGGTGGCTCAAAACTGCCTGTAACTCCAGCTCCAGAATATTTGATGCCTTCTTCTGAATTATGGAAATATCTTCATACATGCACATACAACACACACACACACACACAGAGAGAGAGAGAGACAGAGAGAGAGACAGAGAGAGAGACAGAGAGACAGAGAGACGGAGAGAGACAGAGACAAAGAGAAATAAAAATAAAAAAGATTAAATATATAAATAAAAGGATAAAATTGAAAACCTGTTATATACTGGGACCTTTGCTACTAACCCTTTGGGATATTGAAACTGCAAAAGACAATCATAGGGTATTAAGTTATAATCATTTGTAATGAACACAAGCAACACTTGCCTGAGGTGTGGTAATTTAAAATTCGGGGTGATGGTATTAAGATCATACTAAATAACACTTTTAGATGTTGATGATGTATAGGTGAGTCTTCTGCTCACTCTAAAACAAATGAGGAAAACGGAATGGCTGGGCCTGTCCATGTTGGCCAGTGTGGTTTGTCTTAGGTTCTTTTCTTTCCTGTTGCTTTGATAAAATATTTTGATAGAAACAACTCACAAGAAAGGATTCTCAGTTCACAGTGCAGCCTTTCATGGTAGCAAAGTCAAAACAAGAGCTTGAAGTATGTGTTCATGTTATAACTCAATCAGAAGAGAGTAATGAATGCATGCTAGTAGGAACAATCTCCTCTCTCTCTCTCTCTCTCTCTCTCTCTCTCTCTCTCTCTCTCTCTCTCTCATTTTTATAGTCTAGGGTTCTTTGTCCAGAGAATATATGCCGACAGAAAATAAAAACTTAGATGGATCTTCATGTATTAATTAATGTCTTCAAAATAATCTCTGGAAGGCATGTGCTAAAGCCTGTCTTCTTGCTAATTCTAGGTTTGGGGTTTGGTCTGTTAATAATGACTATTGATCATCACATGGCTTAGTCTAGAATTTGTGATTTCAGCTGTGTGTTGAGCTATTGCTACTATAGCCATAACCAAGGCACTGTAGGGTTATAATAGTGACAGGGTCTATTCATGCCATTACCTGTTTCTATGTAACAAGTTTCCTTATTCCTTAAATGTAGTAGCTTAAAGCAATAAGAAACATATTGTTCTGTGCAGTTTCTGTGTCAGGAATAACTGGATGAATTGAACTCACTCGAACTATCTGATGAGGGTTGAATCTTGAGGCCAGCTCTAGCTAAAGCCGTCTTAACTGTTATGAGAGTGGAAGGCCCACTTCCTGGATTGTAACTTCATGGGTCATGCAAAGTAGCAAGGATTTTAGGGATAGTTTCCCTTCCTTCCATAAGGCTTCTATTAGAGACTACATGATAATTTTTTTGAGCCAATTTCAGATCTATTAGTTTCTGTTGTTGTTAGGGTTACTGTTGCTATGATAAAACATCATAACCATGGTGAGAGACAACATGGATAGAAAAAGATGTATTTTCTGATCCTCCCGTATTGTAGGTCATCACTGAAGGAAGTAAGGGCAGGAAGTCAAGCTGGACTTAATATCAGAGGCAGAGCTGAGGCAGAGGCGTGAAAAGGTACTGCATACTGACTTGTTCCTTATGGCTTGCTTAAGGTGCTTTCTCATAGCACCCACCAGCCCAGGATGCCTAAGGAATGGTGCCACCTACATAGAGATGGCTTTTACCATGTCAGTTAACACAACCCCCTCCAGGCAGGCCCACGGGAATAAATACAATATAAATAACCCTTCATTTTTTCAAAGTGATATTAGTTTGTGTCACATTGAGAATTAAATCTACATGGCAATACATAAGAAAATTCATGAATTATGAGTTATTTTCCCATTTGAGAGCATTGGAACCATATAAAGTACACACACACACACACACACACACACACACACACATATATAAATTAACTGAAATTATTTAAAAACATAATTAACAATTAGTTAAAATGTCACTCATATCTTTTGTCTTTACATAACTGCTTCAGAATTAAAGATTTTAAATTTTCAGACATATGTAAAATATAAACCCAAAGGGGTTGGGGATTTAGCTCAGTGGTAGAGCGCTTGCCTAGGAAGCGCAAGGCCCTGGGTTCGGTCCCCAGCTCTGAAAGAAAAAATATAAACCCAAGTAAAACTTTCACATATTTTATTACATTGCCAGTAATAAACCTAAACTCTTTTGAAAACAAAACCACACACTTTTAAATAAGTTTTTTCTTGAAAGTTATATTAAATTTCGATCAAGACTTATTTTGACTGTCACTTCAAATTCTTCATAAACATCTTTAACAAAAACTTCATTCATATAGCTAGATATTAAACTAATGAAAATAATTTTATAACCATTTACAATTTATATTGAATTATGTTTAAAATTCTAATAGCTTTTTTCTTTTCAATGTATTGTGAAAGTGTGAATAGATTTAACATCCAATCCATTTTTCTTCATCAAGTGTTTCAAAATAATGATTAAACTCTAATTTATAAAATGAACTCTATTGTTGTATTAGAGTCCCCAAATTTGCTCCAAAATACCTCATCAGAGAAATGCCTCTAAAACTCTTATCAGACAATGAACAAACAGATCAATGCATGAAGTGGTTAAGGTACTAGAATCCTGGCTGGAACCAGTCTTTCACAAGTCTTTGATTGGGATCACCCTGCTCAAAACCCTTTACATGTGGCACTGTCGATTTGAAATAAAGGTTGTGGGGTGCTGCATAATACCCTGTATGTAGGCACCATTGGAAGGCCTACATTCTTCCAGTTCCTTCTGAGATACATAAAAAGTCATTATTTCTGCCACAGTAGTACATCCAGGTAGAGGAAAAGACAGATTGGTTGACATGTTTACTTCCTGGAGACCCTAGTCTTATTTGATAGTTTCTGGAAAGATTCCCTTATGTGGAAGCCTGAAACCTCTCACTCTCACCCGGAAGTCACCATGACAAAAGATGAGTCACCTCCTCCTTCCACCCCTTCTTTGGAACCTGAGCTCTCACAAACTGAGAGCTCATGTACAACCTGTACAATGGAGCATTCCTGTTGCCCTGTGACAGTCATGGTGATTGCAAAACACAATGCCTCCCTCAGGAGCATCTACTCTTGGTCCACACAAACCTCCTTTGGTGTCATATGTATGAAAGGATAAAAACCCAAATGTTTGTGATATTTAATATCTAATAAAGCTAATATATAATTAGGTAATTGGTTATTTACAGTGCTATGCATTTTATTATTGTTTAGAGTACACTCATACTTGCATAACACTATAGTCATGATATTCTTACAACAGTCTCAGGCAACTCATTTATAAACTCTCTTGATTCTACAAAGGACCTAGATGACCATGAACCTATAGCATCTAGGTTCTTGTAAGGGCACTCTATAGTTAGTCAAAGAAGGATGAAATTGCCTAGAGAGTCTATACCAAAACAAATGCTTGTCCCTAGCTGAGGAATGACTATGTAGTTTGAGTCTGACACAAAAATTTCATGCTGACACCACTGTTCTTGTAAGACTATTTCTAGTTTTTAAGTAATATCTGCCTGTCTCTTTATGCATGAACTTGTATTCAGTTGTGATGCATGCCATTTGGTAGAGGACAGGGGGTAGGGTGAGTCTGCAATATCTTAAGGCCCATTTCTAGAGAACAATTCATTCATTTTTCTGAGGAAACTGATCATAGAATATGAGTGTGGATGTTTCTTTCACTGATTTCAATATATTACTGAACTGATTTGTTCAGATGCTTGCAATAGGCCATGTTAACATTCCAATTTAACTTAAAAAGCCCGAGATTTCTTCAGATATAAAAGAATCCAGAAACACTAAAAACGATGCCAGTTAATTCAGAGGCAGTAGCTCTTTCTCTTTGCGTCTCTATTTATAGGCAGGCCCGAGGCTACTTGCTGTCTTCACACTACATTTAGTGTAGTGGGGTACTACTTTACTTTAGCTCCAACACAGGGCCCTGTGTTGAGCCTCACTGTGGCAGAGCCAGGAAACATGATGCATGGAGAGGAACTTTATCATGTAACTACTCAGGCAATGAAGAGAAGAGTTAATCCCATTCAGGCAACATGATCAAATTTTAATAGATTCAGGATTCCTCTAAAGAGAAAAACTTACTGTTGTCTGAACATATGTATACTATATGAATATGTATATGTGTGTATGCTAATCACATATATATGCTAATTATTAACACTCACATACACCATTCATCCTCATGGCCAAATCTATTACATATACTAATAAAAATTTCAAAGCACCAGGACTTAGGGTTTACATTATGTTTGAAAAAGTTTTCAAAAAATTTAGGGAACTAATGGTCTAGGTTTATCATGTCTTTCTTGTATCTTTTAATAAGTATTTATTTTATTTTGTGTGTGTGTGTGTGTGTGTGTGTGTGTGTGTGTATCAGAATATGTACGTGTGTGCAGATTATATATACAGAAGCCTGTGAAGAGAAAATGATCCATTAGCTCTTCTGGAACTGGAGGTACAGACACTTGTGATCTACACGATGTGGGTGCTACGAACTGAAGGCAGGATCTCTGCAAGCAGCAAATAATGATAATTAATTAAAAGATCTAAACCATCTTTCCATTCCCACTTTTATCATTTATAAATATGACATTTGTAGAAGGCTCTTTTACTCATTAATGTCTATTTAAATTAGTAGAGTACCTGAGCTTACCTGTCACAGTTATGGCACAAAAAATCCCTTTTTTTAATTTAATATTTTTTGATATTTTATGTATTTATATTTCAAATGTTATCCAACCTTTTGTAAAGAATATATTGCTCTATAAACAATTTTGTCAGAATTACTGGGTGTTTTTCAGTGGTAATGCCCATACGATCAATTATAGCTAACATTTCCTGATGCATTAATATATTTCCTTCTGTTAGATCATAAAGATGTTTATCTACTTATGTTTCTCTTTTGTCCCCCTGGCTCAAGCGAGCATGAAAGAAAAGTTATTGTCTCACCATAAAAATAATAATCATTGTGACTCTTTTGTTACACAATGTGTACTTTTATAATAATAGCATAAGTCAAATTAATAATATTGGGAGAAGTCAGCAAATGTTCATATTAGTAAAATAATTACTAATAATTCCTATAGATATGATACCATTGTACTAAACATATATATAGATAGATATATAATAGACTTATAGAATATGTCTATAATATATATTATATAAATATATATATTATATCTATAATATATATTATATAAATATATATATTATATAAAAATATATATATGGTTATATATCCACTCATATATAATAAAATGGACTTTCCATTTATAAACTTGAATTATTTATAATTAATTCAGTTCAATTTCTTTCTAAGTATCTACTATGGGTAGGATCTGAAGAATTTGTGAGAATAAATAATAAATGACCTTTCTTTGGAAGTGTTAAATTTTAACAATGAAAAAATACATTGTAGTGACTTAAGTACAGAAGATCTTAGGAAGCACAAAGATAAGTGTCCTAAGGACAATTTCAAAGAGTTAATTTAGCAATTATTTCTGGATAATGATAAATTCGGGTCCTCATTCCACACAGTTATCCTTTCGTCTACATCTTAACCTTGATGTGTCAAATGATCAGTGAAGGTACAGTTAAAAAAGACCTGAGGCAGTTAATCTGCTCTCGACTTTTAACTCTGCAGACTAAACTCTGTTGTATGTCTTTCTACAAGGTCCTGCCGACTTACAGTGTTCAAGCTCCTCTAAAGACTCATTGTTGAAGGAAAAAACACTCACCATGTGACATACAGCAGTTACACATAGCTTCAGGGTAGAGCCAGAATGAAATGATAATAAAGGGTTCAGGGACTTTAATATAGAGAAGCCACCAATGACTGTCTGGCTCACTTGTCCCAGAAAAGCAATGAACACAAGCCTGTTTGTAACACTCATAAGTCTTTCTCTTGATCCTTAACTTGCTGAGAACCAAGGCTTTTACCTAAGTCACAAGACCTAGCATCTAATGAAGAGATGCAAGACGATATATTGTCATCCTCATGTGTTCTTCGAATTGTTGACAGAGTTGCTTATGATGGCTGAACTCCTTCATTTTGACAAGGTGGCCATTCTGACCTACAAGTTGTTAACAGATTTTGTTGGCTTTTGAGCATCCACATCATAGCCCAGCACATCTATAGAATATGTCTTCTCAAGTTTCTGATAGCTATGTGAGAGTACCCTACTTAGATCCATGTTGAAGATTCAATTTTCATCCTTTGTATCGGGCTCAGTCCTTAAGGAAAACACTTGTTATTCAAAGCAAACACTCATGACTGACTGGAAACTCTCATGACAGCTCCCTTCATCCACTGAGGGAGGTGCTACGTCCTCACTGCACCACTTTGCCAAATGCATTTACATTTAATTAAGACAACTCTCCTCAACCAGGACAATGTTGCCGTGAAACTCAGTTGTTAGGAAGGTTGCTGTCCTTGAGGACGCACTCACAGGGAAAACAAATTAAATAACACCTTGTAGAAGCAGAGTGGTCTGCAAAAAGACAAAGAACCCTCAACTAATCCATGATGGTTTCCTATCTTCTTTGAATTTCAACTTCCTGGCTCCAATTTTCTGGGAAGTGTCTGTTCTCACCTCATTCTGGGGCCAGACATGGACTCAGCACTGAGGTGAGACTATTCTCCAGCTTTGTCTGCCATTTTAAAAAATCCTCTTCCCGTTCTCCTCTAATTCCTCCTTCAGTCTTCATCCTTCTTTCTTAGAATCTGAGCTATATGACTGGATACAAGTTCCATCTGCTCTGTAAATTAATAGTGTAAGTTTATCCCACACACTTCTTTGTGCTCAGACTCACTTCTCTCTGTGTTCTTATCCAGGGCAGGGAGTAGGGGGCGAAACACAGGTGATAATATTGACTGTCTCCTAAACCTGTAAGAGTGGACTAGATAAAATAAAGAATGCAGTAGCATTCACTACATAACCGTGTACCTTTACCAGGAGGAACTTCTGTCTCCGGGAATAAAAAATTCAAAACTTTTAAGTCTTGATGCCAGGCAGACATTTGTTTTTTTAGGAAGAACATTAATTCTGTCTTATACTTGTCAGCCAATTTCCTGACATTCTGTCCTCATATCTAAATCTGGTGCCCAATCACCTCCTATACTAATAATATCTATAGAGCCACATCTTTGTCGTTTTCTATAACTTGTACTGAATATTCCTAGATGCTACAGATTGAGCTCTTTAGTGAAATTAACAATGTGGCAAGAATTACCAATAAGAAATGAGGATAATGGATTCCTTAGATGTTACCCCAGGTCACCTGGTTGGCCGAGGCAGGGCTCTCAGGTCTCCACTGAGTTCCTTAGCCCTCCTTTGCTTCAGTTCCTAGAAAGAGTTGCCACTTTTAGGATAAGATCTCTATGGAGAAATAAAGAGTGCTTCAATGAAAGGTCTCCAGTCGAGCTTTGGACCTGTTTTGGCAACCTGAGGGATCTCTATAATTAAACAACCTGAATTGGAGTAGTGTAGTCACTTTATAGTCTCACAATGGGAATGTTAAGTTTCCAAAAACCACTTGAAAAACATCCAGATACTTTGCTCTTTTTCAAGCACAGTACTTTGCCCAGATTCAGCATTGACACTTACAAACCCAGACCTGTGGTGCGAAAAACATTGTTTTCTGGTTCTTTTTAAGGGACAGTAAGAAACACTATGCATGACTATAGTGATAAATGTAGGGACCATAGCAATGGGATATGGATTCTTAGTAGGAGAAAATATGTAGTCAGTTCCTATTACAAGGAGAAGTAGAAATGTAGTTACCAAGGATCAGGAGGAGATCAACTTGCAAAAATTCCTAAAGGGAAGCACCATGAGTGAGAGGGAAAGGTCTCATTCCACAGGCCCACTGAAGGCTGGCTCGGGGTGATCAGACATGAATAGACCTGACCAGATACCAGAACTTGGATTGGGGAGTTCTTGCTACCATGACTTAGCAAGCTTAGTGCTTATGTTGCACAATGAAGGGACAAGGACAGCAGCTCCAAAGAGAGAGTCTATTTGGGAGAAAATACACAGAAGCACTGATAGAGTCAGGTAAGGGATGTTTGACACTGGCGGTATCTGACAGAGAGTGGGAACAATGCCATATACTGAAATTCAGCTCTCTTTGTAAAGAACTTCCTGAGCAAACATGGATAGTTTGAGATCATGTTACTGTCAGAGAAATGAACCCACACAAGTATAGACACATACACACAAGAGCACACACACACACACACACACACACACACACATACACACACACACATACACACACACACACACACACACTAAAACCATTTTTTTCTCCTTTGACATTAGGGAAGTCAGGAAGTAATAATAGAGATAAGTCATTGGGAGAAGAGTCACACAATTCCTCAGGCTCCATTGTAGCTGAGATCTCACTGTTCTCTTCTGAGATCTTCAGTCATTGTGCTTCTTCTCTTACATGACACAAATGTTAGAGAAAGGAGATACAGCTTTTAAGTACTGGGGAATTGCTATGTGAATTTGTTAAGCTGATCCATGTATATACCTAGAGTGTATAGGACACAAACACATTTAAGTTGCTAATAGCAATAATAGTGACAAGGATAATAACATTTAAACCATGAGTGCAGTAAAAAGTCTTGACATAAAAGAGCATCCACAAAGAAAAGGAAATAACTAGGCTGGAAATATGACTATGACTTTATAATATTTGATTTCTATCCTCAGATACATAATAAAAGTTCAGACAAGGAGCTGGTGAGATGCCTCACCAGTTGTAGGAACTTGCTGTCAAGTCTAAGTTCAAGCCCCAGGACAAGTAATTAGTGACTGACACCACTAGTTGTTTTCTGACCTTCACAAGCAAGCTATAGCACAGTAGCACACACATTCTCTCTCTCTCTCTCTCTCTCTCTCTCTCTCACACACACACACACACACACACACACACACACACACACACACACACACACACACTAGCCAAGCAAATAAACGTAAAATATCAAAAAGCCATACATAATAGCACACACATGTAATCCCATCTGCTGGATGTGGAAAAGTAGAGGATACTACAGTCTTCTCTTAAATAGCCTGTTAGGCAAATTTTTTGGCAAGTGCCAAGGCAGGCTTGAATGGGTGGGAGATGAAAAATGATATCCTAGGTTTTTTTTTTTTTTTTTGTTCTTTTTTTGAGCTGGGGACCGAACCAGGGCCTTGCGCTTCCTAGGTAAGCGCCTACCACTGAGCTAAATCCCCAGCCCGATATCCTAGGTTTTTCCCTGTCTTCTACATATGCTGCACACAAAGATTGCACCCATATACACATTCATGAATATGCACTCAAAAAAGGAAAGGAAGTAACCGTCATTAGCATTAGTTAATACATATATTTGATGTTTTAATGCTATGCATTATTTCTCAGCCATTTATCAAGTTGATCTGCTTATGCCCCAATAAATATCTGAACTTTAAGTGAGCATTTTGTGTCTTTGATAGAACTGAACCATCAAAGGGTGATTTTTCTCCCCCCTCCCCTTCTTGTGACTTTACTCTTTGCATGCAGTTTAAAAGCAAAGCTTAAAGCAAAGAATAGCCATGGTAATTATCTTCTATTTTTTCATTTACATAGCTATCACTCAATGCCAGTGGCTTTAGCAGTGCAGGATCTGCTTTATCTAAAATAGAATCCATTTAATAACACCAAGAACGTATTCCTATAATTGGCTAACAATTGAAAGCAAAGCTAGGAACAGAGAAAGACAGAGTTACCTACACTGAGAGCCATGTGTGTGATAGCAGGGTAGGGGTGGGCTTCTGTTCTTCAGTCTTGAGGGATTAAAAAGACATTTTAAGATGTTAAGTGAATTTGTAATGGAAACACAGTAGAGAAAGTATCATTTTATAGTTGAGCTTCTACAAAAGCCTTAGGAAAAGGCAAATGAGCCATTTGGGTGCAAGGGCTCATTTTTATTCTGTCCTTTGTCTTGCAAATGAAGGCTCTTAGAAGAGAGCTTTCCTCTAAAATAAAGCTGTGAATTAACCCAGGGAAGAGGTTAAACTGCTGAATCCAATTCGAATCAGATTCCCTTGTCTCTGGATTCTGTTTCTTGGGGCTTCGTTTTATTTCTTGTTGCCAGAGACCTGAGACCTTAGTCTCTGGAGGCGTTGCAGAAGATTCTTTTCCCAGGAATCACATGCAGTGGTGCTCAGGAAGTATTTTCATCAAGGAAACACATGAGGTAAAAAAAAAAAATTGGAAGTGAGGACCATGGTCTTCTGAAAACAAGTTTGTTTTGAGATGGGATGACAGTAAAGTTCTGCCCTTGAAAGTCGGAGTTTGAAACCCAAAACCCACATAAAATAATCTGGTGTGAAGGACTACACTTGCAATCCTAGTGATGAGGCCATGGAGAGTAGATTTAGGCAGGACCCTGGGGTTGGCTGGTTACCCAGACCGCCCTAATGGATGAGGCCCAGGTCAAGTAGAAACTTCCAAAACACAAAGTAGATGGCACTGAAGAATAACACTTGAGGATGATCTCATCCTACACACACACACACACACACACACACACACACACACACACACACACATTCTCAAGTGTACCTGCATTCACACATACTGTTTTACTATAAAAAAGCAATCTCAATGGTGGTTTCCTAACATTCAATGGTTAGATTATTTTTAATATCTTTAATATCTATGTTATTATTTACTTATGATTAAATTTGTTAAACAAGGAAAATTGAGAACTTAGAAATTTTTCTGTATGAGGATGTTTGAGTGAGATACTGAGTCTCTATCAAATAGTCTAATTTAAAAAAATGTGGGAATTGGAGAGATGAATAAAGTTTAGAATGCTTACTGCTTACTCAGTGTACCGGCTTCAAGTCCCGGAACCCAAGTCAAAAGCAGTTCACAACCACCGGGAGAGAACTCCAGTTTCAAGGCATCTGGCACTCTCTGGCCTTTTTAATCACCGAAACACATAGCACCCATAGTCACAAGCACATGTGCACACACATACATGTGCATGTATACACATACTCCCTATATATATTAATTAGAATTCCAACCACATATAAAATGAAAAGTATTCGGTGAAATCCCATATCCCCACTGGTCATGACACATTACCCCCAAGTATGTCACTTTGCATGTTAAGCATTTGAATGAATTGGAGAAGATAAAGACATATAGACAATCTGATAATTTCCTTTGCTTTACTCTTTAAGTAGGCCCTAAAGTCTAATGAGGTTTCTGAGCTCCCTCAGAAGCAGGTCACATAAGATCATTTTGAGAGGTGGACACTTGTGTCCTGTGTTTAGGAGCCCCCTCCTTTCCTCTGAAGTGGCAGAGACAACCTGAATAAACTAAGCATGCCTTGTCCCTTCGTGTTTTAACCTTATATCATTCAATTTCTGTATTACAGTTCTGCCTTACCAATAAGTATTTTATCCAATCTATTGCTAAGAAAAAGGCAGCAGTAGCGATGCTAGACTGAAGTCATGGCTCAGTCATTAGGAGCTCATATTCCTCCTATAAACACTGTCAGTATCCGTATTCAGGAGATTCCGGACAGCCTGTTAATCCAGCTCCAGAAGGAAGTCTTACCTCCAACGGTACCTGCTCTCACATGCACATTCACACACGTGCACACACATACACACACACACACACACAAACACACACACACACACACACACACACACACACACACACACACACACACACACACAATTTCTGATTGTTCCTGATGCTGGCAGGCCGCTGGGAATGCAGGCAGAGTTTGGGGCCAGAAAATGGAGCACAAGGGAACAGGTATATTTTGAGAACTGTTAGGTATGATTTAAGGGAACTTAGCAGGCAAAGGATGGGCAGGGGAGAAGAAGCAGGGTCTTAACTGATTGATCCTGGTGCCTACAGGGGAGGCTGCAATTGGGATATAAATTAAATAAATAATTTAATTAATAGAAGATAGTAATTATAGAATATAAAAGAGAGAAATCAAAACAAAAACACTCAGAAAGTGTCCCATGTCTTTGGTATCTTCATTTCATTATGGTGATCCTATGCAGTGTTCAATACATATCTAATAGCTGCCACACTACCTTCCTGTTACTCTGTCTTGTTTTATGTGACTCTCAGTCTGGAACCAAGATGGATGAATTCCCTTTAATCTTCCTCCATTGCAACAGTATCAATTTCTCTCTCTCTCTCTCTCTCTCTCTCTCTCTCTCTCTCTCTCTCTCTCTCTCTCTCTCTCTATCTCTATCTCTATCTCTATCTCTTTCCATCCATCATGATAAAACAGGTTCCAGGCATCACATTACTTTATTAATACTTATATTTTAATAGATTCTCATGAATTTTAAAACTTTTTAAAATTTCAAAATATCCATGGTTTCTAAAAGGTAAAATTCATCATTGATGTTCACATTTTCATTGTTTTAGAGGCATATCTATTTTTCCCATTTTGACTACTCCTTTTCTGAATTTATTTCAATTAAACTGCAAATATAAGCAATGTATAGTGGTGACTTCTGTCTTACTTATGAGCCCTTTTCTTAATCTATTAAGATACCCTTTCTTTTTCACTGACTTCATTTTCTTTTAGCTAATCTGGTAAACCCCACTATTTTTTTTGTATGTTTTTTCCAAAATTTGGGTATGCTTTTTGTGTGGTGCTAGCTGAAATAATTGCCAGTCCCTTGAAATTTCAGTATATTAGAGCTACATTATAACAAACAAACAAACAAACAAACAAACACCTTCATCTGTACGGGTAGCACTATTTTGTGCTTTCTTTCTTCCCCGTGGAGATTTGCTGCAAAACTACACGTCTGATCACGTGTGATTTTGTTTCTCTGTGAATGCATAAAATAAATGGATGCTTATCTGTTATTGATGTTGCATTAAGTAATGTCAATATATAAATCTATTATTTTACTGATGAATTTAAAAACAAATCTCTGGATAGTACCATCATATGTAGGTTCAATCCTGTCTTGTACTTTCTTGCTTGCTGTAAGCTGGGAACATGTGCAAGCTGTATTCGGCTCATGGTGATTAAATCAGCAGCATTAGCAAATATTTAAAGCATTTAATAATAACTAAAGTTTCCTTATTTTTACTGTGTTCTGCTTTCAGTCCTTTCAAGGTTGCTTATTAAATATTTCTTTCTCTATTTGTCTAAATAGTGAGTTCTTTAAGGATAGGGTGTGCCATGTTTAATGACTATACTTGCAACATCTGAAAGCATCAGTTCAGAGCTTCCAGACTCTCAGTAGATCCTGGTTGGATATGAGGGTAGATGGGTAATTTGATTCATAAATGGACTAATGTATGCTTTGCCAGGTACTAGACTTTCACTCTATTAGAGCACGTGGATAAGTAAATGATACATTAATTATTTTTGCATATCAAATCACATGCTTAAAACAAGGGGCATTTGTTATCTGTTTCACTGCGTGAGGGGTTTAGGTTAAGCTAAACAGAATAACTGCAGTGGTGGACACAGGAGATGCTACTGGAGGTCCATTGTTTGGCTGTGCTGCTTTGCAGGTTTGTCTGGAGCAAGAAATCCATCCAGTGTGACTTCCTTGAATGGTTGGTGACAGGATCGCTCATGCAACTATTGGGGGGAAGCTCTTTTCTTGATGACACCTATGACCCAGCCCACAGGAGGCTGCTTGAGTGACTTTCTAAGATGGTTCCTCAGTTCTGTGAAGAGTGGTCTGGGCGACAGCAAGGAGAGCAGAGAGCCTCTGTGCTATGGTCTCAGGAATCCTGCATTGCTCTTCTGTCTTGTGTATTAAAAACAGGCCGCTTTGTACGGTCCAGATTCCATGGGAGGGCAACTGTACCCTACTTTCCAAAATGGTGCTCAGATAATTTTAGTAATATTTTAAAAGACTATAAGTAATTGTTACCACAGAGTACAACCCAAGGCATGGTGGAGAGAAGTCCAAACTGTTGTAATACTGAGTAGAATACTGTTGCATAGGAATGGAAAGTTAATGGAAGGTTTGAAAATGTGGAATAATATCCCAGCTAGATGGATTTCTAGCCTTAGGTAAGCTAGTGTCTCGTCAGTTACACTTTGACATCTTAAATACTAGAAGGGAGTATTTGTCCATGAAAATGGCCATAATCATGATAATAATAATAATAGTAATTAATAATAATTATAAAAATAGCAACAATCACCTGTATAAGATGCCTACTATGGCATCAATATTCTAAGTATAGCCCATGATACCCTCTTTTAGTCTCTGTGGCAGGCTGTTGGTATCATTTTAGAGCCACAAATCCTACAAAAACAGAGATGGGAAGACCGAGTAACTTTTGCAAGGTTCTTCACAAGTGGACGAATTCACTCGGACAATTTTCATTTTCATGTGTGTTGTTGCAAGTGCTCTTAGCCTCAGGGTCATCTCTGTGCCCACGAGGGAAAAACTTTTATTGGACTGAAAGTAATTATTATGATGCATTGCAAAGCTGGACCAAAAAGACAGGAAAGTTGCTTTCCTCCTAGGCAGAGATAAGGTCTATGATTGAGGCACACATTGGATCAACAAGCCATGAGTAGAGCTAACAGGTCAATTTGGGAATATATATTAATTGATCATGGAGAACTGAGGAAATATTACAACTTTTTCTTAGACACGCATTCTATGTGTAGCTGTGAGCTTTACTCCTGGTCTTCTGTCTCTTATGAATAACAGTCACCTATTGTGTTCCTAAATAGTACTTGGTCCTATTACCCAGACAGCCTGGTTCCTTTTCCCATGGGGTCCTGTATTTAAATGTTTTTAAGAACCCCTATATAATTTCTTTCTGAAGCCATACTTGAGAATCACTAACTAAGAGAATTACTGTGAGCAATGATTTGACTTTATATTTCTTGATTTCTCAGTTAACATATTGAACATAATGAAGAATTAATAAAATACAAACTATCACACTTATATATTATCGTAATGGATTTATTGCTTAACATATTGATCCCAATAACTTTAACCACTTGTAAAAGGGAGTGCCCACTTTTAGAAATGAATAAGACCCAATAGTTTTGTAGATGGCAATGCCGGACTATATTGTCTCAAGGTTGGAGAGTTTGTTTTATACTCTTCGTTCTCATATTTGTGTGACATCCTTCCTTCTTAATAGTTCACCTCATAACGGTTACTAGGTTCCATAGAAGAGATGAACCACATTAATATACCATTATCAAAACGTTTACAGTTCATATAAGGTTTCAGTGTTGGTACACCCCAATGGAAATGAATAAATGTATAATCTATACCTAACATTATAGCATCCTACAGAGTAGTCTAATTATCCTGAATATCATCTGTGCCCACCTACTCATATGTTCCTGCCTGCCAAACCCTGGCAAGCTCTCCTTCTTTGACTATCTCTATATTTTGCTTTTCTCAGAATGTTTCAGGATTACCATTACAGTATAAAGCCTTTCAAACTACATTCTTTCTCTTTGATTTTGAGGATGACTTCTAATGTATGGTAGTATAGCGAGATGGGGAGGAGCAACATGCAGTGTGAAGGTTTATAGGACTAAGAGGCACTTTTAATGAAACAGATGGTTTGAGACTTCTGTTACATGTCAGTTTGGAAAGAGATGCAGGACATTGTTCTTGTGGAAAGTATGTTCTGTCCCCTGGAAGCACCAGCCTCAGGCTAGTGTCCCAGGCCCACCTTAGCTGCCCAGTGTGAGAGGTAGCATTTACCAGGATCTCCAGTGATTTGTATGCATTTTAAAGTGTCAGAAGCACAGCACTGTTTGATTTATTGTATTAAATAATTTACTTTTGATTCTCTGGTGATCACTATAAAATGATCAAGTAAGCATATAAAAATAAAATGTATGCATTTTAAATAAAGTGAATAAAGTGAAATGTAGAACTTATTTAAAATGTTACATATATTTCTAAAATATATAAATATATTTCTAAAACTTAAACTGTGAGTTAGCTGCATCAGAGAAGAATATATTGTTATAACACTGACCTTTATTACTCAGCTGTAGATTACTCCAGTCCACTCCATATCTGCTAACACCATAACTTCATGGTGTCAGGAATCTGAATTTATAAAAGGTACCAATACAGTTAGTATACCATGCAATTCTTTAAGAACTTCAATTTAAACATTTTCCTAAAGTTTTTAGTAAAGATTTTTTTCCTTTCCCTCTCCCTTCCTCTCTTCCTTCTTCTTCTTTTCCTTTGATGTAGGGTCTGACTATTTAGCATGGTCTGATGGAATAGGATGAAATAACTAAGTTAGCCTGGCCAGAAAATCTAAGAACAAACCTAGGGTATGTTTCAACTATATGTCTTTTCATATCAATTTATCAATTTTGCCCATATACGTGATTGGTAAATGTCCTAGGTTTTTCTTTGTTTTTTCCTGTGAAGAGTTACCATGACCAAGGCAACTTTTATAAGGGACATTTAATTGAGGCTAACTTACAGGTGTAGAGGATCAGACTGTTATAATACAGAAGACATGACAGCATCCAGGAAGGCATGGTGCTAGAGAAGCTGAGAATTCTACATCTTGACCAGATTTCAGCCAAGAGAGGGACTGGCATCCTCAGAGAGCTAGAGGAAGCTCTCTCAAAGCCTACCCCCAAATGGAAACAATTCCTTGGTCACACTTCCTAATCTTGCCACTTATCTGGATCAAGTGTATTGAAACCACCACAGTGGCTTATTTACTTTTCTTAGTTACTTTTCTATTACTGGGGTAAAATTCCTTGACACAAATAAGGAAGGAAGGAAGGAAGGAAGGAAGGAAGGAAGGAAGGAAGGAAGGAAGGAAGGAAGGAGTTTTTCTGATGTGCAGCGTGAAAGTAGACTATGACATATGACATTAAGAGCATGAAACAGTCACATTGTAACTATAAGTAAGATGGAGAGATAAATGCTCGGGGTCAGCTGGCTTCCTTGTTTATATTCAGTCCAGGAACCTGGGTGTGGAATGATGCCCTCTACCATCTAGGCATGTCTTCTATGTCAATTAACTTGATCTAAATAACCCCCTCATGGGCATGACAAGGACGCTTGGCTACTAGGAGACTCAAAATCCCATCAACTTGGCAAGATTAACCACCACAGTAAATATTTCTTGAATGTCTGCCATGTACCATAGTTTTTTTCTTTTTTCTTTTTTCTTTCTTTTTTTTTTTTTTGTTCTTTTTTTCGGAGCTGGGGACTGAACCCAGGGCCTTGCGCTTCCTAGGCAAGCGCTGTACCGCTGGGCTAAATCCCCAACCCCTTTTTTTCTTTTCTATAGTCTTTGCAGTACTTGTCATTCAGCATGTCAGTGTTGCTCAAGGTATTGCTACTCTAAGATCTTTTTTCCTTCATGCAGAAATAAATGACATGCTACATTAACTGCCATATATGACACAATATCAAAGAAAATTAGAAATATGTACTACATCATGATATTGATCACTCCTCCCAGCTCAGGGAGCTCCAGCCTCCCTACTCTTGCTGCAGCACGGTTGAATGACTTACTAGTGACAGGTGGTATCTTGAGAATATATGTACTAAGAATAATATTTTAGCTTCCTTTAAAATGAGAGTCAAGTAGAAGTGCTTGAACACAGATAATTATTATATTGATTTTGTATCTATACAGTTATAAATATGACATGAATGCGTCTGGAGAATATGACCTTTTAATGTTTTATGGACTCTTGGGATCAATCCAGAAGCCCCACACATAGCAGACCAGTATTATTCCACAAAGCTGTAAGACTTTCATAGATTTGAAGATGCCTGATAGAAGAAGTAGATTATGAAAACAAAAATGCCTGAAGCCCATAGACATTACCATATAGTCACATCAGTCAAAATGGCTCTCAATATCCTTCCCCAGGTAGGTGTCCTTGGCTTCTCCCTTATGGCCAACAGGATTCCTTTTGATAGCTAGATATTAGTGATCAACCAAGTAATGTAAAGTGCTTAGCATAATTGTAGAGGTTGGAAGTTCAAAAATCAAGGAACTCCCAATGTTGATTACTTTTGAAGAAGACTCAGCATGTTGTGATTGCTGGGGTTTCTGGGTGTCCCATGGCTAAAGCCATAAATCTTCTATTTCTATAATTGTCAACATAGGCCTTCTCTCTAATTTTCTACAGTTCGCTTCTTGTAAGGACCCGCCATATTGGATTAGTGCCTTGTCCTAAAAAATGCATCTCATTTTAGTTTCTTCAAAAAATACCATATTTCCAAATAAAGTTACATTCATAGCCTTGACCTTAGTAACTAAACTTATCCTTTGGAAAGCACACATGCAGTCCACAGCAGAGTGTTTATATGTGATTTTGAGAAGGCAACCAACTATATCTGGTGGCATGGGTAACAATAGCTGAATGAAGCTAACAAAGGTCTCCACATAAGTTCATGGTAGTGAAGGACCATCTTACAACCTCTAGGAAGTTGTCTGAGACATCCTAACCATGATGACACAAGGCAGGAAGGAATGCCACTCCTTTGTAGATCAACATTTCAAGTGACTGTGATTGTTACTGTTGGCTATATTTTCAATCAGGGTGATGTCTTCCTCTTTATTTCTAACAGGGATGGTCCCTCCTTAAAAACATTCTTTTTCCTTCTTTACAGCATATTTATTTAAGTCAAAGCCTGTTCTTTACCAATCAGAAGAAAAAAATGAGTTTCCCTCATCTAGGTCAGGGAAGGCTTAATGCTTAAATCTTCCTTAGGGAGGAGGGGTAATAAATCTACTCCCTGTTCTGTACTAAGTAGTAAAGAAAGAAGAACTAAACCAGCAAGCCAAATCTAATATAGTTTCTGTGTTTCTTTGGCCAATAAAACTGTTCATGTATGCCATGAGACTAAATTCATGTCACATAGAAAGGTTAATTTTTGATAAGGCAAATGTCATAATGATGAACGTATAGACCAGTGGTTCTCAGTTTTCCTCATGCTATGATACTTTAAAATAGTTCCTTATGTTACGGTGACCCCAGCCATAACTTATTTCACAACTTCAGCAGCTACTTCATAGATTTATTTTTGTTACTGTTATGATTCATAATGTAAATATCTGATAAGTAGGATGTTGAATATATGACCCCAGTGAAATGGTCATTTAAACATTAAAGGAGTTACCACCCACAGGTTGAGAATTGTGCTATAGTCTGTAGTCATGGAATAGGGTCTTCAATGATAACAGATTTCTGGACACAATATATAACTTTTAGGACACAACATTCTAAATGAAACCTTCAGTATGGCTAGAGATTTACACAACCATCTCATTGACCACAAACAGCACCTGTTATAGCCCTGAAACTTAAAAAAAGCTAGAAACATCCTATAGGTTATTTGTGACTTTATAGAGTGTTAAAGAAGTCATTCTTTAGCACTAGTTCTGCCAAGAGAAACTCACTGCATTTAATTTACACTCTAGTGCAGAAACATTGGAAGAGGAGATTGGAGTGTATTTGTCAATTGTGAGTGATGTAACAAACATGCCATCTAACATTTCTGGAGATCAGAAGTGGAAATGAATGTCATGAGATGAATCAAAATATAATCTTTCATGTTCTCTAGGGATGACTAATTTCTGCTGTTTTCAAAATTTGGAGGCTGTTCTTGTCCATGATCAAAGCCAGAAATGGCTGGTTCAACTCTTCTCATTTTATTTTTCCATCTGTCTCTATATTACCTTTCCCTTAAAGGAGTCTTTATGATTACATTGATACACTGTGGACTATCACTAGCAACCTTTTTAGTAATCATAATTACTCCTATGACCTTAATATTCTCTCTTGCCAATGAGTGACAAGTTCATTCCTTGCAGGAATATTTTGCATGTCACATGAAGATAGCTAAAAGAGACTTGAGGTCAATACCCCCTGCTATGAGAAGAATTTAGGCTATAGTTTTTAAAGACTTTACAAGGAGGCTGAATAGATGACTAAAGTACTTTATTTACATATGAGAGCATACCTTGAAAAGAATTTTAACAGAGAAATCTAATAATACCTATGACATTCCTTCATCACTTCTGTAAAGAAAGACTGGGCCACAATGGCCATAAATCATACATAGGAGCAGGTGCAGATGTTTTCTGAACAGACTCTAATAATCCTACATTCCATCTTTTTCTCTCTTTCACTCCCTTGGTATTTTCTTCTGGTGGTCTTCCTAAATGCATGCTTTATTCTAGTTGCGATTTATTCTAATATTGACTTCCTACAGTCTCAGAGACTGTTTATTATCAAAAGCTCAACTTAGAGGAGCTTAGTGAATGTTCATATTTCAGGGACTGGCTTCTTCAATAGCTTCATTTGAAAAGCAAACTCTACGGTGCCAACCACCTAGTTACAGGTAGTAGGAGTCTTGATTGCCAGTGTGTAATACATTGATGTATTTATATCCTTCCTAGCTCATGACACCTACCTTGTATAGCCATACATGGTTAAAATACTGCAGCTAGATGACTACCTGTGAATATTTATCATCCCTGCTACACCCCCTGAAGATGAGTAAATAAGAGCTTCTCAAGGTTGATCACCTACACTACACACTAAGCATGAGGGGATGGTGGGAGAAAGCATGGATTATGGCAGCATCGTGTCAGTCATATATTAAAGAACATGATGGTACTTGACACAACCCAGATATCTGTGGAATATGACTCATGCAACCTTGTCTATGACAAACTGAATAGCATTTCAGGTGGTAGCAACGATAGGCTATTAACATGTAGAGCCACCTATAATTTGCCTGGCACCTTGTGGACAGCGGGTATAGTAGCAATACTCTTGGCTGCCAGGAGCTCATCCTGCCGAACGCATGGCTGTAGCCTTGACATTCAGTGAAATATGGCTACATGAATAACATTCTTCTTTTGAACTGCCTGTTACTTATTCCTTCTTGTAAATACTTCTGGGACAGAAAGGGCTTGTGGTAGTCAAGATTCAAGAGCTGTTCTTTTTCTAGGAGATTGTGAAAAGGATTAGGTTTGATTTTCATAAAGAACTTTGGACTATGTATCAGTTTTGCATCGATATGAAATAGAAATTTCTTCACTTACACATGAAAAAAGAAAATGTGCATTTGTGAAATGTCATACACAGAAGTTTACCTGTCTAAGAATATTCTCTAATGATACCAACCATATTTCTCTCTAGAAAGCTAGTTTTCCCTCATCAGCAAAACTCCTAATAAATTCTAATTATGCATAATTATTGAACTATATGCCCATATATATCACACTGGAAAATATGGGGCTTGCTTGAGATTAATTGCCAAACTAGCCAAATTAATGAAACTGGCTATCTGATACCTGTCTACACTTCTAGGTTGATTTGCCTTTCTTTTATTACCCAGTTTCTGATGCTGGTAAATGCACCTATCTTCTGCAAACATATTTTTGGCCTTTGAATTCATTATCAAGGTTCTTATCATTCTTTCTTCCTAAAATATCCCCTCAAATAAATTTTGCTTTTGCCTGTTACATAACCATTGAAAATCAGCCAGAATCCAGTCTCTTACTTGAAGTCATCCTTGGTACTCTTTTCTGAGCATGTTTTCATACTCACAGATCACAACTTTAACAGACTTTTTCCCACAGCAGAGATCCAGCATTCAACCTCTTCTGTATTGGCTCAGACTAAAGGGTGGTACAAGTTTGTAAGCCTTCTGGGAATGGAGGCATAGTCCCCTAGCTACACATCCTTGTGCCATATCTTTGCCAGCATGTACTGTCCCTTAAATTTTTTATTTTATCTATGGTGGACATAAGATGGAATCTCAGAGTCATATTAATTTGTACTTCCCTGCTTTTCTCATATGATTATTTTCCAACTAGATCCTACATGTATGGTTCCTTTCATTGCTTTGGTCTAAAAAATTTATTGAACTAGCCCAGAAGAATCCCAGAATCCCTCCATTTTAATCACCCAAATTATAATTTATTTTTCTGCTTATTAAATGTCATCTCCTTTAAGCATTTGGATTTCTCATTGTCTTCTCTCTCTCTCCCTCTCTCTCTCTCTCTCTCTCTCTCTCTCTCTCTCTTCTCTCCCCCATCTCTTATGTAGAATGTAAGCCTCTGGAGAATGAGGAGGCATGCCTGTGCTTTTCTAATGTTTTTCTGAGCCCAGGGAAGTGGAGAACATATATGGGTGAATAACCACTGTCCACTGTCCATTCAGCACAGTGACTATTTGTCTCCATCCTACTCCTGTCTTGGAATATCTTAGGATATACACCTGCCACTGCTGCTTCCCGGTAAATGTGAATGTGTGTATTAAGTACATACTTCACCTTACCTCAAACAGAATAAAGCACCAACAATATGTAGCCCTTCATAGGCATTTACTAGAAAGTAGATAATTGTTGGATTTCTGTAATTGTTCCATTTGCTCTGAAAAACAAGCTTCTTTGCGAAGAGTGTATGACTATATTTACCTATGAGTATAAGGACAATTATTAAGAATGCAATTAGAGATTATGTTGCTTCTTCTCAGAAGAAGTTCTCTTCCAGGTTCCATGCTCTAAGAAGTCACAATACCAGGCATAAATGTCTCACTATTGTGCAGCCCTTAAGTCCAATTAAACAGCTGTTGTTGTCAGGAGTCAAAACGTAAGTGCCACTGCTGCAACTTTGGGGATATCTTGACAGTTTGTTCACTGTTGGGTTATTAGTTGCTGCACATTTGTAGGACCATTAATCACTTTTCTTCCTAAGCAACTTATATGCAACCACTTCCTGAGCAGCTTACAGGACATCTTCCAGTACTATGAAAGCTAGTCCTCAAGGGGGATCCTTTGTGTCCTCCAAATCCTGTATCCAAAGTATTGGTTTCATTGGCAATAAGGCTATGTCTTCATAGTTTTGGAGGAAACCAATGACAATGGAAGAAGTCTATGTTATTTGGGAAGTCTTTCGGGTTTCCCTGAAGAGTTGAAAAGAAGATATTTTATGCCTGGTACTGGGATTTTTGCTAAGATCAGGTATCATCTTATTAAATTAATATATATATGTATATATACATGATATATAAACGATATTGATGTAAATATATGATAGACAGAGATAAAATATAGACATATAAAATAGATATAAAGATATATAGGATATATGTGTGTTTGAAAACGCATACAAGAACATATATTTTTAAATGAAGTTATAACACACTGTGGTGGTAGTAAAATTTATTTTATCACGTATGTATATAATACGTATATGTATATATTTTCATTTACATGGGTTCCAGGGATGTAAGTCCAAATACCTGGGTTGTCTGTGAGGTGCTTTACCCACTGAGCCATTTCTTCAGAACCATGAACATATGAAACTTTTGAATTTCATTACGTTACAGTTATAATTCACTAAAATTTTAAAATAGCATGGACAGTACAATAATAACTCAACAGGATCTGTAGGCACAGATTAGTCGTCTGATCCAAAAGCCATTGCTATTTATATAGGAAAGAAGCCAGGGGTTGGCTTACGTTTACAGTAATCTGATCAAATGAGTCCTGGAAATCAGCAGCTTTAGGAGAGGGAATGTATTTGGTGTCCGTGTATCTTAATGAAAATTAATGATAATGATTTGCGAATTAATGGATTCCTTACAGTCCTTTTGAAACATAATAGAAAATGATATAGTGTAAATGAATAATTAATATGCCTGATATAAAATTGTCTAGTGTCTATTATGTAGAAGCAAATGGTTCAGAGTCAGGGGTTCACAAAGCTCTGGCTCTGGGAGTATAATGTTAGAGCAGCCACCTCTGCGACTGTCTGTGGCCTGGCAACAAGGACCAAAGAACAACAACAATGTAGTTATGCGTTGCTCTTACTGAAAATAATATTTCAGAAAATAATTATGCTTAAAATTGAAATCCGAGACCTATTCATGAATCCAGCCTCATTATTTATTTTACAAAGATTATGAGACTTGTGGTACCCAGTGCTAAGGAACGCATGAGCAAAGCAGTCCCTGCACCTAAGGCTCAAATAACATTTGGAAGAAGGAAGGAGGGGGTAAAGATCAAAAGAACTAGAAGATCAATGAATTTGTTATGAGAGTTTACCTCCTAGCAGTATTAGAAAAACATGCCCATAAAGTTTCACTAAGATAATTCCTTAAACATGTGCTGAACGAGAGTGCAATGCTAGAAAGAAACTAATAATCACTAAGAGTGCCATTGAGCGTGTACAGTAAATAGGAATGAAGGAGCCCTGGCTGATGCCTAAGAACTTAGAAAACGACAGCCGTGTCTCACCTGCAAGTTCTGGAAATTCAGACTCAAGACTGAAAATTAGCTTTTGCTACTGCAGGATTATATTCTTAGATCTTACATTATTCTTAAAATTTTCTTATTATTTGTTCTGTGACAATTTCTTTAGGCACTCACTGTTTTGGATATGGGGGTTATTGATCTGCAAAGTCTTGGATTTTTTTGTGAGACAAGTAAAAAGAACCACCGCAGACATGGTCATCTGCGGATATCTGTTGTCCTGAGTAGCTAGCTCTTTGGAGGCCAACTATTCCTGCTAGAGTTGTGATTTCTGTCTTTTCATCTTCTGTTATAAGCCTATAGACCCCTGGATTTTTCATCTTCCCTGAGAGCATGATAGAATGTGGTGTTCCAGTTTCTAATACTTTTTTCTTCAGAATTGTTTGTTGACAAGTTTAGTAAATGTCCTTTGATATTTGTCATACTAACAGTATTCATATAACAAACTAATGATTATAGGAAATGGTTGCTCTTTCATAACGTTGGCCTGTCACCATGCCAAAAGAAAGAAAGAAAGAAAGAAAGAAAGAAAGAAAGAAAGAAAGAAAGAAAGAAGGAAGGAAGGAAGAAAGGAAGGAAGGAAAAGAAAAGAAAAGGTAGAAATGCTAAGGTGTGAGAAATGTCCAAGAGATTCCAATGCTACATGTAGAACTACAAGCAACTAAGGAATGCTGGGAGTGGGAGAAATAGTCACCCTCATGGAAGACCACAGCGACTGGCTATTAAATACCAAATGGTCAGTCCAGAAGGCATACACATAAGTAACATTGTACAGACTGAGCAGTTTGCACTTACATGTTTAGAAATGTATATGTATTTACATATGCATATATATGTAACAAATAATATATTTAAAAGTAAGCAAGGAGGTATGTAGTAAAGGGTTTGGAGGAAAGAAAAGGAAGGGGAAAGTGATGTAGTGATGATATGAAAACTAAAGAAAACTGTCAGAAATAATTTATATGTGTGTTTGGCTTATGTACCACATGCGTGAAGTACCTGTGGGGGTGAGAAATGGGACCCACATCCCATGGAAATGGATCTTGATGTGGATATCAACTGCCGTGTAGGTTCTGGAAATCATATCTGGGCTTTCTGAATGAATATGCCAATGCTCTTAACTGCTGACTCATCTCCCCAATGTGTATGTATGTACGTATGTATGTATGTATGTATGTATGTATGTATGTATGTACGTATGAATGTATGTATGTATAAATTCATGTATATATATTCTAAAATTATATTTATTCCTTTGCTTTTTAATAATTCATACAATAAATTGATCATTTAATACCCCTTCCTACAACTTCTTCCAGATCATCCCTCAACCCCCTGCCAAATCAAATTTCTGTTTCTTTCTCTTCTAATTAAGAAAAAAATCAAAATAAAAAATAGTACAAAAACCAAACAGTTGATGTACAAAACCATAATCAAGACGAATCATGGAATCCAGTTTGTGTTGGCCAACTACTACTAGGCTTGAGGTATGTTCTAGAGTATAGTTGATATACCCAGTATCACTCCACTGGAAAAGAGAGAGAAGGAAAGAAGGAAGGAAGGAATGAAGGAAGGAAGGAAGGAAAGAAGGAAGGAAGGAAGGAAGGAAGGAAGGAAGGAAGGAAGGAAAGAAGGAAGGAAGGAAGGAAGGAAGGAAGGAAGGAAGGAAGGAAAGACTTCTCAGCAGCTATTAACTGCAAATAACTTCTTGCCTAGGGCTGGAACTTCTATTATTATTATTATTATTATTATTGTTATTATTATTATTAATATTATATATTTTATTTATTTACATTTCAAATGTTATCACCTTTCCCAGTTTCTCCTCTGGAAACCCCAACCTCCTCCCCTCCCCATGCTTCTATGAGGGTGGTCTGCCACCCACCCACTCCCAACTCCCAGCCCTGGCATCCCCCTATACTGGGGCATCGAGCCTTCAAAGGACCAAGGGCTTCTCCTTAGGGCTAGGACTTGGTGCTCACTTCCTTTCTTCCATGCTGAGACTTTGTCTGACTTGAACTTGTTTGTATCTAGTGTGTGATGTCACAGTCTCTATGAGTTCACATGTATATCAGTCTTGTTCTGTGTGGAAAATGCTGATTCCTTGAAGTCATCCACTGACTCCGGTTATTATATTTTTTTCCTACCTCTGGTTCATTATCCTTAAGACAGAAAAAAGGTATGTAACAAATATACAATGGGCTTGTTCTCACAAATGGGAAAACTTTAGGATCTGATTGTTAGACATGATTAAATGAATTCTCATTTTGGTATAGCTGTCCTCTCCTTTTTTATATTTTTATTTGTTTGCCTCTTTTATCTATCATCCACATGTCAAGTTCTCTCACACATAATATTATTTATTTTCCCCTTCATTTGGATCTTCTTTTGTGTCCTCACAATGATAGTCATATTTAAATACAGTAGCATTCTTCACTCCAAATAGCATTTGCATAATAATTCCCCAAAGACTTTGGCTTTATTTCTCTTTTCCTCTATTGGATTTACATTTGCTAATACTAGGTGTTATACTGTAATATTCTAACAGTAAGGTGTTATAATTTATAATTAACAAAAATTTATGATTGCATATAACCCATTTTTTTAGTCCCTCATGTACCTTATGTCCTAACTATGTTTTGTTTACTAATTTATTCCTTTTGTGTAGTATAAAGCATATCATAAATTTGCATCCTGCAAATACATTCTGAAGATAAACAAATCAGTCAAAGAGGGACAGGATTCAGTGATCTGGCCAAAGAAACTCAACTAAGAATTAACTGTCTTTTGACCTATGTCCTACCCATTAACCTACCATTGATCTCAGGAGTTCGGGGAAGTGGTAATCAATACTTTTGTGTCTCAGGAAAAGATCTGCAGATGAATTTTACATGTGAAGTGCTCGATCTCCTAAAATATGTAAAGGACATCTCACAAAGATGTCAGCAGCAATGGGAGTTAATTCAACACAGCGGCTTGTAGAACAATACACTCTTATACTTTGAATAATGACTTGGCTCTAGAAAATATATGTAGGCCTTTTGCTGCAGAATATGCAATTTATACTTCACCAGCCAATGAATGGCTGATTAAGTAGCCTCAGGAAAGAATGTCTTTCAGTGCAAAATGTCCTAAGTTTCTCTAGAATGTATGCTGCGAGTGATTTAGCTAGACTTGAGAAGAAGTATGGACTCTTATGTTGAAGTTTTTGAGAGGATACATGAAAATTAAAGGAGACAGTAGATTACAAGCCGGAAGGGACATAGAATGTATTTAGTAGTATTAATTCTAATTTTTTTCTCTTGAAGGCATAAAGGAAATTTCCCTTCCGTTCACTGAAGTTTTGCTGCATAAAAGACCAAGATTAGTCAGGAGAGTGGGAGATACTTTCACAGAAAAGAAGATGTCAACATTGCGTAAACCCCAAAGCTTTGATTTCCCAGTAGGCACCCATTATTCGGACTTACGCAAAACAGGTTGTGGTGGCACAGACCTGTAATCCTAAAACTCACAGACATCTGTGCAGGGAGGAGGATTAGAAGTGTAATGTGATCAAGTTCTAGGCCAGCCTGACCTCCATAATATTCTGCCATTGAACAAAAATTAGTATGTCGATGGCTGTAGTTTTCAATTACTTGTTCAGAACTACTATAACATGAGCTTCTTGGGTAAACTGATTAGTAGAGTTAGATATATGACAATATAAAAGCAATCTGAAAAAAATCTATAATTCTCAATTCCACAATACTAGAGCCATCTCAAACATCTTCCCATTCTTTCTTTTAGGATTAAGCACACTAGGAAGTTAGCACCCAGGGAGCAGCATGAACACATAACTAAAATGACTGAAATGAGTAAATGTTTGAACTGGGATTATTTCAATGCTGTTCAAGTCACAATAATAGCAAATTAAAATGCAACATGAAGAGTTTGAAGACCAACTTTTTCATGTTTTGTGTTAATTATGGCTAAATACCAAAAACAACGTGGTGTGTGTGTGTGTGTGTGTGTGTGTGTGTGTGTGTGTGTGTGTGTGTGTGTGTGTGTGTAGTATAGCTTTGTAGAATCTCAGTATGCTGACAAAGGGCTTTCTTTGTACTTCAATGCCCACACATCCCTACTTCACTCAACCTTCCGGAGTAGCTGAGACACCAAGTATTTACTACTGTGCCTGACTTGAAAACAACAACACTTGTGAAAATACTGTCAAAATATAGATATGAGCCTGCAGCTCTTTCATAATAAACACCTCTCATTGGGGGCTTATATTTTCTTTGTATCTAGATTCTTTTTCAGGGTAGCTTTCTGTGAACTATCTGAAGTTATTTATAAATCTGCAGGTGTCCTCCTCATGTCACCCATCCCTTTGTCTTCTGTCCTTGGTATTTTAAAATTTCTTCCTATATGTCCAAGAGTCCAGGCATCATACTTTTCCCAGTGTCTGCAGTTCAGCACACCATTCCTGATAACCTGGGAAACTATTCAATTTCAGTCAAAATGGGCTAGCAGAGGCATTCAGAGTCAAGAGATTCTAGAAGATGAGGTAATGACATGTACCAAATAGTTCCATCTCTGACTTTATTATGTTTCTGGGATTTCAAACATCTAGAAATTGCCTTACATTATAGGTACATAGGAGTATTGATTGAAATAGCAATGAGCAATTGTCCACATTTTCCACAGGTATGTGCACACATTCTCTACAGGGTTAGGCCTTTCAGCTAGTGTTCTTCATGGATTTGATCATTCAAGCTTTGCTCTCTCCTGTGTGCCCCACATTCATACATTGGAGGACAGAAACTTGTCAAGGGTAGATGAAAGGAAAGGCTATCCTCTGGGTGAAATTATACCAGGTTCTTCCAGTGGTCTCATTCCGTGGTCGAACATTTGTTTCTAAATTGGTCTCATTATCCAAATCATTTGGGAACTATTTTAAGAGGGGTAGGGATGAAGAAAAGATTTTCTGACCCCATCACCAGAAGTTTAATGGGTTTTTAGTGGAGAGTAGAAATTTGTGTTTGTGAGAAGCTGCCCTGGTGATTTTGAAAGTTAACCAACTTTGTAAGGGCTAGATTTAAACTACTAATGTATATGACCTTCACTTGAATTACTACAAAAGAACCACCCTAAAAGCATTGTCCAGGCCCCTCTAAGTACAACCTTTCCTTTTAGCTGTGGAGTTACCAAGCGACAGCAGCCACTTACCTCCCTATAACACTATAGATATGTAAAATTTGCTCATGCCAAGGATTGGGGCAAATGCCAAAAAGTTCTAGAACCAATTTGGTTTTTTTTTTTTTGTTGTTGTTTTTTTTTTTTTTTTTTAGTGTCTTTGAACATCACAACCAATCAGACACAAGATGCACCTTAAGCTTGAGTTATATTTCCTGTTTACCAATGTGTGTTGAATATGCACTGCATATTGAACATATAAGAAGCCTACAGTTATGGAACGTATCAGTCATTCTGTTTTGTTCTTTCCATAAATGCTAGTAACTGTATGACTACTTTTCAAGTGAAAAACTGAACTGAGAGAAGTGATTTAGCTTGTATAAGATTAGGGAGCATAGGCGGAAGAGATCTTGGACACCGATCTAGACCTCCTAGCCTCCAAGTGTTCTTTCATAACTCTTAGTGTAGCAGCTGTCACGTTATGACTTATAAAAACTGTGATAAATATTCCTGAAAGGAGGAGATAAGAAAAGGCTGATTGTGGAATCCTGGCCAGTGTTTTGGAGTAGTGTTAAAAAGAAGATGAAATAACAGGAGAAAAAAAGAACTATGATATGGTGGAATTAATAAGCAGTGTTTGCAGCTACTCATATTGATGGGAATGGACTGATGTAGCTTTGGGGGTGTGGAATGTGCCTTGTGTTCCAAGAAATCTTGGACCTTAATCTTCAGGGAATGATTATAAAATCCATGTGATTATCAACTTTCTACCTTTTACATTGAGATCATCATGGATATCAGCCGAGAGAGGGAAAGTAGCATTCAATTATAACTAAGTGAAGGGCTAATTGAACTATAAAGTGGACACTTTATAACTGAGATCTATGCACTTTAATTTTACTGAATGAATGGAGAGGGGTTCCCGATTTAATAAGGAAATAGTGTAAGTCTTCATTTTCTTTCATAGTGTGCCGCAATTTTGTGACGTTAAGCACTACTCTGAAGAGGTAGGAAAATGAGCATCGCTTATTACCCTAAATAATATTTACGAACTCAAAACAAAAGTGTGAATAACTTTCAGGCAAAGCGTGAGCATTTCTGTGTTTCAAATGGATCAGACCACGGTTATTCCTTACACTTATATAACGAACTGAAATTCTTAGATATGGTAAGCTCATATACTTAAAGAATTTCAAATAGTGCCTGCAGCCTGGTGCTTGCCCATACTTTGTTGGCATTACCCAATATTGTATATTATTACCTAATATATAATACCATATATATATATATATATATATATATATATATATATATACCTTTTACATGGAGATCATCACAGATATCAGCTGAGAGAGGGAAAATAGCAGATCACCATTCAATTATAGCTAAGTGAAGAGCTAATTGAACTATAAAGTGGACATTTTATAACTGAGATCTATACACTTTAATATATATATATATATATATATATATATACTGGATGAAAAAAAATTCTGGATGAAAAAAAAACTCATACACACACATCATTGAGTTGATAATATGCTCAATGCCATGAGAATAGGGAAAATGCATTTGGTACAAATAATTTTTTTTATTTTTCCAGAAGTAAAATCTGTGATGTGATCCACAGCCACACATCAGACTACATGTTCTGAAATGAAGGGGCAAGTCATCATAGAAACCACAATGGGGACATTTAACTCAGAGCAGGGAGCAGATTTCCAAGTCTCTAGTTATTAAATAATAAACCAAGGCCTCATAAGCATGCAAATGCATTCTAAGAATCAAGTACTCCAATTCACCAATACTAATTTAGAAGCAGTCTAATTGCTTTCCATATTAAGGAGGTAGCCACTTTGCCTTCTGCTAGTGAATGATAACAAGAAACATCACTTCAGTCACTAAATTGGGATATAGAGTAATAAATGTTTTCTCTACACTTAAAGAAGTCCCCTGGTGACCAGTGGTGAATTAACCATAGCAACTGCAACTTCTTTGCTCTCCTCAGCAGATGCTGGGACCTGAGTAAAATAGTGGAGAAAAACTCACTCTATTATTATTATTATTATTATTATTATTATTTTCACTCTCTTGGATTATACTTGGGTTACCTGATCTCCACTGAATAGCCAGCTGAGAAGGAAACCTCAGAGGTATTCATGAACACCCAGCCTTACGGATCAATCTTCTAAGAATTTGGATGCTACTTTTCTATCTCCAATTCGTTTGCTTACCTGTGAATAAGCAGCAGGTTTTCCTATTCCCCTCTCTCTTTCCATTGGCAAAAATCTCCAACAGATTTTCACCATCAGATGAAACCCAGCAAAAGGAGAGCTCAATTACTTAGCTGCTGCTGGGGCAATGGGAAGCTACTATGTCAAGGTACATGAATGTGTGGTGAGGAGCTTTGTAGAAGAAAAGGCTTCCAAACAATGCAAGTGGTCTTAGGATTTGTCTGTTTCCAGTAGGTATCAATTTATATCACCTAATTATTCCATAATTGTAGGTACTTTTTATAGGAGTGCATTGGCTAGTGTTCTGTTATCTTGTTGTTTTTCTAAGCACTTTTCTAATTCTTTCAATAGTAATATATATACATATATACATAGTAATTGTCTCTCCGTATATGAACAATAGTAATATACATAATATATGAATAGAAAATCATATATGTTTATTGCTAGTGACAGAATTAGAAAACATATATATGCATACATATGCTTGTCAAACTGGTTTACTGATTAAGAAGACCTAAAGTTTTCAAAATTTTAAGAATGTGCTCAAAATAAATTGTACATGACTCACAAAATAGGTTTATGATGGCTCCTGTTGTGGAAGCTGAAAGTTTAGGTTCAGACAGGCCCTACTGCTTGGAATCTGGTGAAGATCTTTTCACTGTATCAAACCACAGTGAATGAAATGGGGTGAACATAAGCAATTTGAGCAGAAAAGGTTGAATATTTACTCTATCCAGAAGAGGGTAATGTACCTCTCATGAAAATGGTATTACAGGTGCTTCTGAGGCTCCTACTATAGGGGATGAGAACCAAAACTGGGTCTTCCACAAGAGGAGCAAATGGTTTTAGTCTCAGAGCATCTCTCCACCCACCCACCCGCAGCCTGGATCTGTGGCACAGTGCTTTAGTATCTGTTCAAACCCTTTGGAAATTAATGTGTTTCCTGTAGACAAAAAGGAATAGCCATTTCATTATCTGAGTAATGAATGTCTTCTACATTCCATCCCTTCAAGAATCAGCCAATTCAGTGACCTCAAACTGGAAGGCAAACCTCCAGCACACAAAGTTTTGTAAAACATATCACACCCAACCCTGTTATTGATACGGATCCCAACACCTGTACCGACCTTTATGACAAAGGAGTTTTTAACATAAATGTCAGCAGAAGCCAATAATCTCATCATCTTCGGGGAATCCGAAAGGTAAGCTGTCAGGCTCAGGCTGGAGCAGAGCTAAGTGGTAGAACACTGGTATACATGAGCTCCTGGCCTAGATCTCCAAGGCACCATGTCACGATGAGGAGTAAATCAAATGAAATGGCTCATGCTATATCCTAGAGCCAACGAGTTAGGAAAATTGGGTGGCGCTGCCCACTGACTTCAATCTTACTGAATTCTTCAGATCTCTTACAGATATGGAGTTTAAAGATCTTTCCCTCTTGTTTCAAAGTCTCAGATTTAAAAGCCACTCTCCTCTGAAGTATCAGAAAATGGGTACACAAACCTTGTTTTACTTTGTGGGTTTCTTTAAGAAACTGTGACCGGGAAGCTCGCGTTCATGCGCACACATGTGCACACATGCGTGCGCGTGCATACACACACGCGCGCGCGCGCACGCACACGCACGCACACGCACGCATACACACGCACACCACTAACCTGGAAGGAAAAGATTTTTTTATTCCTGTCACATTATAACAGGAGGCTCACAATCCTAACTATATAGGAAGGCCGATGACATAGAGGAAATTGACTGAGTGTTAAATGAAAATGTGAAGGCTTTTCTTCTTATGACCTGTGACAGGTATTATATGGATTAAGAAGTTCTATTTATGTCTTTATTTCTCTAATGAAGTGCACTGAGGTACAAGGCAGCCTTCTCATCCTGAGCAGTTGTGACAGCCTATTCCCTTATGAGGGGTCACAGCACCGCATTTCGCTAATAAATAAGTTTGCAGTGGAAGCATTCTGCTTGTGACAATGACAATACAGCAAGTCTGACTAACATGAGTAATGTTGGCCATGCTCTGGTAAGTGGAGATGGAAGCCATGAGATTCCCAACCTGGAAGTGTCACTCACACTAAAGTGGATATTTATTCTAGACGCAAATTCATCCCTGCAAATATCTGGCATATCGATGGGCGAAAGAACCTTTCTGAATTCCTAGACAATGCAGAACCCAGCCTTTTTGTTGGCTCTGATCCTTGTTGCTAACCTGTCTTTTGTAGCTGTGACTCCAGTGAAGGTACAGATTGGTTACTTGACATTTCATTTAACGCTTCAGAATGTTTGTAAACAGGACCTAAAGTTTGGATCCATAGAGACTCCTACAATAATGATATATTATGTGGGTGGGGTGTGTATGTTGTTGTAATGTGTGCATATGAGTGTGTAAGTATAGATACAAGCATGAGAGCCTGTATGGAAGCTGAAGATCCATGTTGAAATGTTTGCTCTATCACCCATCAACTCATGTTTTGAGACAATGTTTCTTGTTGAGCTTTGGTTTGTCTCATGGCTAGACTGGCTGGACTGTAAGCTTCCAGGATCCACCAGCTTCTGCTGATCTCTCACCACCATTGTGGGAGCAGATATACATGATCATATGGAACTTTCACTCGGGCTCTGGGAATCTGAACTCAGGTTTTCCTGCTTATGTAGCAAGCAGTTTATCCAGCTATTCATCTCTTGATTCCCGGTGATGGCCTTTTAAAGTGATGATGTTCAATTTATCACCTAAACCAAACATACAACAAATGTGCCATAAATAACTCCTGATGAATAGCTGGTGTTTCTTTCATTGGTTAGGTAATTTTCCCAACTAACACCTATTGTCATTGGTCCAGTAGATATCATCCAGGGTCATAGTCCAAATATGTCATTTGAAGTTGTCAAACTATCAAATTTTTATTTTGGAATGAACCTTAAATACTTAGCCATTATCCATCTCCTACATGCTCTGATGACTTTTGAGTGAGTAATGACTTTTTCAATATCCCTTGCAATTGAAAATGTCATCTCTCACAGAGTTTTTGATTCTTGATTTCTTTCTCTGTACAATCTTTACCTTATTGCCTATTTCTCTTACTTAGTGCCCAAGAATGAATAAAATCAACTGATACTTAAAACAATTTTCTTGTGAATTGCATAGGGGTCATTGGACAATGGGCTAGAAATGTAGATACTGAAACACCACTTGAAATCTGACCTTCAGAGGGATACTTTAAAAAGAAGATACCCTGGTGATTGTCCAACAAAAAGTTACAAACAATTTTATGCAGAGTGCATAGAAGCAAGCGCACTTATTTAAAGCATGGATGTAAGTACACCTTAGCCACAATGATGAGAATCACGTTACTCCTCAAAGTTTGTCTTAGTCATTGTATCCCTCAACTCCTGTTTTTTTTTTTTTTTCACAACTTCAAGTAGTTCTTGGCTTCACACACTTTACCACACACTCAGGAGCTGAAAGTTAAAGAGCTTTAAACTTTTTAGTGGGGACATATCATGAAATTGATTTATTTATTCTTAAGTTTCAGAGCTTTATTGCTTCTTGTACAGAATTTCAAAGAATATTCTATATGATGTTTTTCCACTTTGAAATAATTTTATATGGAAACAGAAGCCATATCTTAGCTCATTTCGTCAAAGAACAGAGATAAGATACTGAAGAAATAGCATGCCTCTGTCCTCCATCTATTCTGGCCATCCTTAACATCATTAGATTGAACATCTACAGCCAAGGCCATTGATGTCTTCCTATCATGATCCTCATGCTATTTCACATCCCTGCCCTTCTCCCTTTTCTTCTTTCATTTAGTTTTCTTCTTTCCCTCTATTCTTTTCCTATGGTGTGTGTGCATGTGTGTGTGTGTGTGTGTGTGTGTGTGTGTGTGTGTGTGTGTGTGTGTGTGTGTAAAATCTTACCAGGTGACCACATACTTAGGCTCTCAAATGATCCTTTCACCACAGTCTCAGTAGCATCTGGAACTAGAGTCAGCTGTCCATCTCATATAGCGTTCAGTCTCATCACTCAGACATCGCCTTGTTGTCTTATTTACTTTAGCCCATTATTCCAAGTACTCAATACATTTTGGGAATTTGTGCTGTCATAATATTTTCAGAATGACTGACATCAATATCATCCCAAAACACGGGATGCCAAGTTATATCCTCAGTAAGACACGGATAAAAATATTGACTGGAAGAATTCAGGGAACATTCTGCTGAGACCACAGTTCAGACTGGCATTGATTCAGAAATCAATATTATGCATCTACTCAGTTAACCAATCGCAGACTTGCTAATAGATGGTCATTCAATTTGTATTTACAGATATCTTAATCACCTGACACCTGCCTTTATCAGAAGCCTGAAATATATTCAGAAATGCTCCATGTTTTAAGGTATATGAACAGAACAGAATGAAACATAAATGGAATATCTTTTTGGCAGGAAGACAAGAGTGCTCTTTATTATGTTAATATTTCTGTCACTGGAATATTACTTATAAAAGTATATATATGCATATGAAAACAAATTAAAACTTATTCCTATGTTTTCAATTCAACAATTCATCAAAAGTGTAATTCTTTAAAATTAAGGCAGGAGAAAGTTCACAGTGACTTTTTATTACCATTCCTAATTCCCTATGATCACATTTTCAGTTTAAGGGGCTTACAATTTATTGCTTTAACCATATATTTCAGAATCTTTGCCTCAGTGCATTTGTTTTTTCCTTTTCAAATGCGGGAGGGTGTTGATCTCATTTTCCAATCAAATAACCCCTTACCTTTTCCCTAAACAGAGCATATTCATATTCTAGTTCTCAGGACAAACAATCCTTGCAAGTTCTTACAGGTCCCAAGCTTCTATCTCTTCATTCAGCTCTCGGTTATATTTCCCTGTTGATTGATTCTTCTTTAACCCACAGCCATTTACAAATTGTTTTAGAAAGTACTATTTGTTGACAAAGTCTGCAGGTGAAATCGACTGAGGAATTATCTTCTTGTTCTCCTAATGTTGACTGTCTAATAATGAGCACAAAGGTCTATTTGACTTTTTCTTGATTTTGTTATAGAAGTTCACCTGGATAGAGATATTTTAAATTTCCAAAGATCTGTGATAACTCACTGTGAGTGTTGATATAGGAAGAAACACTGGACACTTGATCTGTAGTTTGATTGTTCTTGACCATGAAATAATTTTAAGTTGATTTTGAAAGTATGTATGTATGTATATGTATGTATATATATATATATATATATATATATAATCAATACTGTTGCTATTTTTTTCTGGTGAAGCACAGAATCTCTATATCACATTACCAAAATTCACATAAGACAATCTGATACCTCATAGACAGCTGTCCACGTACAGGATAATGTACATTCTGGTCTTTGGATCCTTAGAGAATCTCTTTATGAATCCACTACATTTGCCTAAATGAAGAGCAGAGTAAAATTCTAATGACTTGGCTCACATCTGTTATTCTATCTCTCAGGAAGTTGAGGCAGCAGGATTGCTATGATTTAAATTCATCTTTAAAATAATGAATTGGGTTACAGAGTAAGACTCTGACTCAAGAATCATCATAATCATCATCAACAAGAACAAAAAGAACAAGAATAACACACACACACACACAAACACAACACGCACACACAAACACACACACACCATAGCACATCTCTTTCTCCCTCCCTCCCTCTCCCTCTCCCTCTATCTCTGTCTGTCTCTGCCTCTGTCTCTCTGTCTCCCTTTTTCTTTCTCTCTCTCTTTCCCTCTCTCTCTCTCTCTCCACACACACACACACACATGAAAAGGAAAAGAAAACGAAAGGAAAAAACTAAAGTATCGGACCTGAAATGAAAGAAACTATGACCTTCCTTTCAAAGAGAGAGACTCATGGGCAATTTGCCATAGTTACTCAAGGAAAGTTAGGGAGTGTTTTTAAATGGATCTTAATGCTTTCTGCTTATTCTTGCACACTGCTCTGAATTTCTAACAGGACATAATGTTATTCTCCTCACTACTCTGAGAAAAGTCTTGACAGAAGCAGCTTAAAGGAAAAAAGATTTATTCCAGCTTACAGTTTCAGCAGCTAAGAAGGCATGGCAGAATTTCCAACTTCTTTGATTTGGGTGAATCAACTAACAGAAGATATGGGACCAAATGATGGATGGATATAACCTTCAAGGAATAATCCAGCCATCTACTTTGATAGTTAGGCCATGTGGCACAAAGATTCTATGATCACACAAACCAACATCATCTAATAATTGCAAGGAGCTTTTCCACTAGTGGTGGAACTTCATTCCTCAGGCTCCTTGGGATTTTTGTCCAACTTTGGCCTGTAGAGGCTCTGTGCATGCTGTGGCAACCACTGTGAGTTCATTTGTGTAACTTCCCTGATGTGTTCACAGATACTTTTTCTTGTTCTCATTCACTACCTCTGAGTTTTACACTCTTCTGCCCTGTCCCCTTCCTCAATGATTACTGAGCCTTGGGAAACTGAGTGTAGCACATATTTTCCACTTAGGTTATCATTCTGAGGACTCATATTCTGTAACTTTGGCAGTATGTGTCTCTTGTGTTAATTATTATCTTCTCCTACAAATAGAAGCTTTCTATGACTAGGATTGATAGGTGCGTTAACGAATGGTTACAATTATAAGTCATTAGGAATTGATTTAATACTTTATCCATTTTGTAGAACTATAGTCTTTGATATTTAGCCATAAGTTCTTAGCCATGATAATGATTCCAGATCTGATGATGCAGAAGAATAGAGGGGAACCAAGCAAGGTGATGTGGCTTTGTTAATAAGGTTCTATCATGAAGGTGTAGTACCATAGGTAATTAAAATAATGGTTCATTATGACCTAAGATTATTACAAGAAGATAGTGTCACTCAAAATAGAGACTTTATTATTCTAAGGAGTTCTGACTTTCTTAAATAAATAACAGAAAGTCATTTAAAAGTTTTTATGCAAGCTATATTTGACATTTGAAAATACTGTTCCTGGAGCTAGTGTGGTAGTGAATGGAAACAGAAATAAGAATTTTACAGATACACACACACACACACACACACACACACACACACACACACACACGAATGATATAGATATGATGAGATGACTTCATAGCTCTAGGATGCTCTTCTTGGCTGACCTTTTTTGACCTAGAAAACATTAACTTTTAGCAAAGAGTAAAGAACACAGCTAATTTGAGATATAACATATATTTAATTATAAGATAACTCCATTTACATCTGACATAGTCCTACTTGAAACTGAAGTCATTCTATATCTATTTGTAATCTATCACCTCTATAATTTATCTATCTCCATTTCTATCACATAATAATCTATCATCTATATAATTTGTCTGTCTTATTGTTTTGGTATGATTTGGTTTACTAAATAATATCTTACTATATATCCAAGGTTTGCCTACAACAAAAGATAGATTTATTTATCTGTCTGGGCATGTTGGGCATGTCATAGTAATGTATGGCAATCAGAGGACACCTTGCTGCAGTCAGTTGTCTTCTTTCATCTGGTGTGATCTGGAATTGAACTCAGGTCATCAGGCTTGGCAACATGCACTTTTACACCTTCCGGCATCTTTTCAGCCCTATAATCTTTACACAGTGTAAATAAGAAGACTAATAACCCTAAAGCACCACTTGTCCTAGTTACCTATTTTGTCACTGGGACACAATGTCTGGCAGGAAAATTGTTAAGGAGAAATTGTTTATTCTGACTCTCAGTTTAGAGACTATATCCTCATTGGTGGGGAAACCATGACTTTAGGAGGAGCATGGTTTGGCTACTAACATCATTTGGGATAGGCATGGAGCAGAGATGGCTAGGCTGGGATCAGAGATAACCCAAAAGGTAGAAGGACTGACCCTTAGCAGTCTTTGTTCACCATCTGATCTCTGTACCCTAATGTTCTATATTGCTACAACTATACTTCCAACTCAGCCATGAGCCTCTACAGGACATTAAGGATGTCCCATACTGCTAGACAAATCAATTCATGAATTAGTGTGAATAGTGCTGAAAATATTAGAGGCAAGTTAAACAGACCTGCACACACACAGAGAGGCTAGCAGCAAAAGTCTATTTTCACAGACCCTTCCAGTGTTTTCTATAGGACCAATGTGGAATGACCATTCTTGTGCAGTGTATTCCTTAGACAACACTTGGGGATGCATGTACCAGGGACATCACCATAGTCTCACTTCAGTAGGGTGACCCACCTTATAAATGCTTCATGCTTTTTTCCTGGTGTTTGATTAAATCAATTAGATAACAGATGGAAGGTTTCATTTGTCTTGAAATTAGATCTCAATATGTTTTCTCACTGGTTGAATCTGTTCACATTGTATAAATTCAACTGCATATAGATAAAATGAGCAAAACTTAATTTGGGCTCATTATTTTAATTCATTAAAATATGTATTACAGTGTGTTTAATATATCCATGCATGCATGTGCACATTTCCTTATAGATTGTAGATCCTGACTCTAAATCAAAGTTAAGAATCACAGGTTTTTGCAGGTAAATAATTACAGAATCAAGGCCTACATCTTTCTGTTTATTATAAAGATGTCTTATGAAAATTCCCTGATTTTCTCTCACTAGGGAAAGGTCATTACCATAGCCTTCTGATACTGACAGATAACTGAAAATAGTGGTTGACCTGAATTATGTTCAGCTGTCATGTAGTATTTTTTCCCCTAAATTGAAATATTTTCACTCTTGGAGGAGGAATACTCAATAGGGTCAGAAAACTAACCCATGTTCAAGAAGCCCAGAAAATGGCAGACTTCAGAAGTCCCTTCCTCAAGCTAGAAAAAGCATTATGTAATTCTTGAGGAGGGGAGAACCTTTGGTGAAGTTGGTTGAAAATTGTTCAGAGAATGGCAGGGATGCTGCTTCCTGAGTTGCTTCCCAGGTTGGTGGGACAGATTTCAGTGATAAAAGCTGCCTCGTGTTAACTAATGCTTCTCCAAGTAACCACTTCTTGTCAGTTGTGCAGTTAAAATATTGGCTAACAAACCTGGACATGTGTGCATTGAATACATTTTTTTGGTCTGGCCTTGGAGTAAGAATATTTGTTCATACTCCATGGAGAAAGTCACGCAAAGTCAGAGAAAAAATACAATATCTTGGCAGTTTGTATGTCCCTTTGTTTCTCTTTTTCTTCCTTTCATAGCATTTATTTAGTCTGAAGAGACTCCAAATTGGAAGTCACCTTAGTCACTGGGTCTTGACAAACTGTTGATGAAGAAGATTTAAGAAGAGAGGGTTATCTCCAAGTGTTTAGAAGGAGAAACAGAAAGAGAGAACTGTTATAAGTTAGTTATAATAACAAAAGTTAAATTAAAAGTACAAAGGAGAGGTTGACCTGCTAGAACAACCAATATAGTATATACCAATGAGTAATATTATTTATAATTTACAAACAACATATAAACAATTTAATTAATTAATTTAGCCGGGATATGGTTTTATATGAATCGTTTTATGAGATGGTATTCAGCTCACTTTTAACAAAGCTAGTGTTTACTTTTGTAAATATAACTGCAACAAAGAATTGGAGTCATAATTTAAAAACCAATAAATCATATTAGAGAAAAGTCACCTCATGGCTACTGCATGTTCCCCTTGTATTTTGCTGTAGGTGTCAATTTTTGAATCTTTCAAAACAACATGGAAATAATATTTGATACTTGAGACAAATATGTTTATGTATGAATGGTTATTTTTCTTTGAACATGATGGTCTTGATATTTAACCCAAGGGTATCATTTTTATTAGAAGCCATTTGTGATGCAAGAGTTTTATCTATTCTCACCAGTGCTTAGCCTCATGTAAGGACTAAAATACTACCATGTAGGTTTTTTCTTTTATATATATATATATATATGTTATTATTTATTGTTTATTGGTTATTTTTATTTACATTTCAAAGATTATTCCCTTTCCTGGTTTCCCATCCATAAACTTCCTATTCCATACCCCTTCCCCTGCTTCTGTGAGGGTGTTCCCTCACCCACCCGCCCATCCCTTCATGCCTCCCCGCCCTGACATTCCCCTACACTGGGGCATCAAGCCTTGATATGATTAAGGGTTTCTCTTCCCATTAATGCCCAACAAGGTCATCCTCTGCTACTACATATGTAGCTGGAGCCATGGGTCTGTCCATGTGTACTCTGAATGGTGGTTAATCCCTGGGAGCTCTGGTTGGTATTGTTGTTCTTATGGGGATGAAAACCCTTCAGCTCCTTCAATCCTTTCTCTAATGCCTCCAATGGGGACCCCGTTCCCAGGCCAATGTTTATCTGCAAGCATCTGCCTCTGTATTTGTCAGGCACTGGCAGAGCCTCTCAGGATACAGTTATAGCAGTCTCATGTCAGCCCGCACTTCTTGGCATGAGCAATAGTCTGGGTTTGGTGGCTATGAGTATATAGGCTGGATCCCCAGGTGGGGCAGGCTCTGAATGGCCATTCCTTCAGTCTCTGCTCCAAAATTGTCTTCATATCTCCTCCTATGAATATTTTTGTTTCCCCTTTTATGAAGGACTGAAAATCTGCACTTTGATTGTCCATCTTTTTGAGCTTCATTTGGTCTGTGAATTGTATCTAGGGTAATCTGAGCTTTTGGGCTAATATCCACTTATCAGTGAGTTATACCATATGTGTTCTTTTGTGCTTGGGTTACCTCAGGATGATATTTTCTCGTTCCATCCATTTGCCTATGAATTTCATGAAAGCAGTGTTTTTAATAGCTGAGTAGTACTCCATTGTGCAAATGTAACACATTTTCTGAATCCATTCCTCTGTTGAGGGACATTTGGGTTCTTTCCAGCTTATGGCTATTATAAATAAGACTACTATGAACACAGTGGAGTATATGTCCTTGTTATTTGTTGGAGCATATTTTGGTTAAATGCTCAGTAGTGATATAGCTGGGTCCTCAGGTAGTACTGCGTCCAATTTTCTGAGGAATCTCCAGACTGATTCTCAGAGTGGTTGTACTAATTTGCAATCTCACGAGCAATGGAGGAGTTTTCCTCTTTCTCTACATCCTCACCAGCATCTGTTGTCACCTGAGTTTTATTTCTTAGCCATTCTGATGGGTGTGAGGTGGAATCTCAGGGTTGTTTTGATTTGCATTTACATGATGACTAAGGATGTTGAACATTTCTTTAGGTGCTTCTCAGCCATTTGGCATTCCTCAGTTGAGAATTCTTTGTTTTGCTCTGTACCCCATTTTTAAATAGAGTTGTTTGTTTCTCTGGAGTCTAACTTCTTGAGTTCTTTGTATTTACTGGATATTAGCCCTCTATTTGATGTAGGTAAAGATCTTTAACCAATCTGTTGGTTGCAATTTTGTCCTATTGACAGTGTCCTTTGCCTTACAGAAGCTTTGTATTTTTTTTTTCTGCTATCTTTTTTTCCCACTGAATTGTTTTAGCTCCTTTGTCAAAGATCAAGTGATTATAGGTGTGTAGGTTCATTTCTGGGTCTTCAATTCTCTACCACTGATCTACCTGCCTGTCTCTGTACCAATATGGTACACTTTTTATCACTATTACTCTGTAATACTCTTTGAGGTCAGGGATGGTGATTCCCCCAAAAGTTCTTTTATTGTTGAGGATAGTTTTCGTTATCCTGGGTTTTTGTTATTTCAAATGAATTTGCAAATTGCTCTTTCTAACTCTATGAAGAATTGATTTGGAATTTTAATGGGAATTGAATTGAATCTATAGATTGGCAAGATGGGCATTTTTACATTAATCCTGCCAATCCATGAGTATGGGAGGTCTTTCCATCTTCTGAGATCTTCTTCAATTTCTTTCTTCAGAGACTTGAAGTTCTTGTTGTACAGATCTATCACTTGCTTGGTTAGAGTCACACCAAGATATTTTGTATTATTTGTGACTATTGTGAATGGTGTCATTTCTCTAATTTCTTTCTCAGCCTATTTATCTTTTGAGTAAGGGAAGGCTGCTGATTTTTTTGAGTTACTTCTATATCCAGAAACTTTGCTGAAGTTGTTTATCACGTTTAGTAGTTCTTTGGTGTAAGTTTTGGGGTCACTTAAGTATATTGTCATAAAGTTCTTTCCTTATTTTGCTCTTTAAGAATGTTTGAGATACAAGCATTTATTGTGTATGTTTATGTGAGGGGAGTGCACATCTGTCTACACATGCTTGTGTAGGTAAAGTTTAGCGTCCAGTAATCCTCTTTGTTTGCTGTTGACAGTGATCATTGAGATAGTCTCTAACTAACCTGGGACTTACTGAGTACTTTAGATTGCCAGGGAAGTGAGTCTTAAAAACCCACTTGACTCCCAGTAGAATGCTTGTTAATGTGTTTACCAAGTCATCTTTGATATGTGGTTTCTGAGGATCAGTTCACATATTCCTGATTGCACTTTACTGACCATGCTCAAAATATAAGCGCTTAAGAACAATTACTATATTTTTAACTATATAAAAAATGTGTGTGGGTGGGAGGGCTCTGTGTGTGTGTGTGTGTGTGTGTGTGTGTGTGTGTGTGTGTGTGTGTGTGTGTGTGTTTTACTGAGTCTTCTCTCTCCTCTCACCATCTGGTATATGGAGTGAACTCTTCAGTTTTGCAGCATCTCTTTCCTAATGAGTCATGTAACTGGCTCAAGACATTTAACTTCAAAGTGTTGAATTTTCTCATTTTATTTGTTTAGTTGAAATACAATTTACATAATAATTTACTAATATAAGCAAACAGTCTAAATTTTGAAACTCTGAATTATTGCTACAATCAAGAATATAGCTACAATCAACAACTTTTGTAACATCCCCAAATTTGATTGTCCTGTGCCTTTTCTATCTCTCATCCACACTGGTCAGCTTGCAGATATTTTTTTGACTTTTCTTCCTTTTACAAATCGAACCAAAGAGTGATTTTCAACACCCCATTTTCTGGTTTTGTTATACATCTGGGGTTCAAGGGTCAGTAGACTATGTTTTAATTGATAGATTGTTGTAAAGTGTTGCTGTGTTTGAATCCGTCATAGTTTTTACGAATTCCTAAATAGCAGACATTTAGGCTTCTTCCAGTTCAGGGAGACCAAGAGCAAAGCTATTAAAAAAAACATTTGTGAGCTTTCTCTCAGTGGCCTTACATCTTACATCCTCTCAGGTCAATGCATAGCACCATACTGCTTGTTGTTTTTGCTTGTTTGTTTGTTTGTTTTTTGTTTTTTTGTTTTTTGGGTTTTTCTTGTTTCTTTGTTTGTTTTCTTTTTTGTGGTTTTTTAGGGGGGTTGGGATATATATATATATTTACCCTTGTGTGAAAATATTAAGGGGTTTTCTTTTTTTTATTAGATATATTTCTTTACTTACATTTCAAATGTTATTCCCTTTCCTGGTTTCCTGTCCATAAGTCTCCATCTCCTCTCCCTCCCCCATACAGGTAATCCCCCCATACATCCCCCTTAATGCTCCCCATATTCCCCTGCACTGGGGGTCCAAACTTCCCCTTCCCCTGGTGTCCCAACAAGGCTATTCTCTGCTATATATGCAATTGGAGCCCTGGGTCAGTCCATGTACAGTCTTTTGGTAGTGGTTTAGATTATTGTATATGTCAATCACCATTGTATAACAGTGTCAGTTGGGCTTAACCTCAATGGCATTTTATTTTGACCTCCTCTTACTTTTCTTAGTTGGTGTTAATTCATTTATCCTTGTAGTTTTAATTTGTATTTTGATATAATGATGGCAAGAATCTTCTCATGAATTTAACCACTCATATAACCTCCATAGTTAAACATTTATTCAGATCCATAACCAACATCTTAGAGGGGATTAAATAAAGATACAATTTTATTATACTTAAAAGTGGCTCATGAGATGGCTCAATAGTTAAGAGATTTTGTTACATTTACAAAGGACTCAGGTTCAGTTTTGAGAACTTACATGGTGTCTCACAGCTAACTCATTCCAGTTTCAGAGAATTCAACAACCTGTTCTGACCTCTGCACACAGTACACACATACAGGACACATGAAAACACACGGCAAACATACATATAAAATAAAAATAAATAAATTTTACCAAAAACATGGCTTTTTCTAAGTGAAGTTCCTTTTATTCATCGTTTTGCCTATTGAAATGTTTTTTCTTCATGTCCTTCGTGTGGACATGTTTTCCTCTAGATATTTTATAGTAAGAACTCTTAATTTTAGAATCTATTCTAAGTCAGTTTTCTCTGATGTTGCCTAGAGAATACCAAGCTTAATTTTCAAAGAATGGTGGGAGGTTGGGCGTGGTGACACATTCTCTGCTCTCATCACTTCAGTGGCAGGCTGATCTCTGTGAATGGAGACCAGACTGGTCTACAAAATGAACCCAGAAAAGTCAGGGCTAATACCCAGAGAAACTGTGTCTTGGGAAAACAAAAAAAGATCAGTGGGTTTTTGTCTTGATTTGGTTGGGTTCATTTTGTGACAGGGTCACACTATATAAAATAGAATGTCCTTGAACTCAAAGATTGTCTGCCTGCAGTTCCTGAGAGCTCTGTTTAAAGATATGTCATCATGCCCAGCTAATTTTCTTCCCTAAGGATACTTTATTGTTTCAGTTTTGTATAAAAGGGACATGTAATCACAATACTTGTGAGTGACACCTCTGATATCTAGTCTTTTCTATGGTTGTGTATATGGTTGATTGTATAAAAGATTCCCCATTTCTAATTGAATCCATGGGTTGTTCTCAAGACTAAGATCATAGGTTTATATCACTATGCATTGGCAATATCAGAGCACCCAATGTCTGACTCAGATCTTCATTGTAAAAGACAGGTATTTGAGAAAATTTCACAACACCTAGTAACTGGCTTTTATTTCTCTGACATTCAATTAGTCTTTCATCCGTTTTCCTGCTTTGACCTAAGGATATATTTTGAAGAGACTTTGATGGCTTAATTTGAATTTGAGTGAGTTAACCTTAGTTAAAGTCAAAGATGTCTTGGTTTCTTGTCTATATCCTCATTTCTCCCTTCATCAAGTATGAGTCTGTGTCACAAGTCTACATGGAAGAAGAGAATGTTTGGAGAGGTATGCATGAACCAGCAATACCAGAAGTAATGTAATAAAAAAATCACAAAACCACTCTACTTTGGGTGTTTATTTGATAGGCTGACCCAAATCTTTTTAGATTAATAATATTTAGTAAACATAATAGGCTTACTTCTTTTCCCACTTAGCTGTGCTCCTGAACCTATTTGAAGAATAGACTTATGTTGAAGTAACTAGGAACATTTTAGAACTAGGAAGACATAACAGCAGTGCTTTATAAGCATATGCCAGTATTAATATGCTGTATCACAGCTCATTTCTCCAGCAATTTTCCAACCTTCACATGAATTGCCTCAATCCTTTTGATAGTGCCTATTGACATACTGGGTGACTGATTTATATGATATATCAGCCCTAAATCCCAAAGTGCATACAATTTAATGCCATTTTAGTTTTATTTAGATCTCTCTGTCATGTTAGTACAGGTGTTTTATGATGTTCTCTAACCAGTGTGGTAAGAATGACAGGTGGTAAGACTCCTGAAGAACATCCCACATGTTAGAATTTTGGGATGGAAGATATGTATCAGCAAGGTGCTGGATGCAAGTTCATCATAATATGTAGGCATTCTGCAACTAAAGGAAGGGGTAAAAATCAAATCTAATGTATGAGCTTTATTATAAGAAAAATAGAAAAAATTAATACAATACCCGTTGTATGTACAATATGAAGCAAAGATAAAGAACAAGAGTAGCAAAGCAATGTCCCTCTTATCACAAACCTCCAGTTGTATTTCTTGACCCAGGGACTTTAACAAAATTCCATGCAGAAAAAAAAATACCAAACAACAACATAACCCAGTAGTGGCAATGAACAATTCATAGTTAATATTGACTTTAAGCTTTTCTCTCTTCTCACATATAAACTACTAAAGGCTAATTTATGCAAAAAGGAGATAGCCCATATAAAGATTATTAATAGACATCTGTCACAGATCTTCAATATTGTAGTGATTTGGGCCATTGATAATGAGTAAGTGATTAAATTTCATAAAGCATCTGCTAGCTATTTTTCTTCACAGTAAAATAATTCTGAAAGAGGAATTACATTACTGTACAATTGCACCAATACCTCTTATTGAAATGAATAGTGATTCGACATGGCTGCTTTGCAGATTCATTGGAAGCACCAGTTTACTCTTCCGAGCAACATCCACACCACTTCGAAAATGTCTTCCCTTTCACTTCTAGGAAACACTACCTTACAACAGAATTCTGATTCTCTGGCTCCTACAAATTTCTTCCTTCTCTTTTCAATGTTCCCTGAGTTTTATGTACAGGAATTGTATTGTATACATATCAGTTAAAACTGGTTTCCCACAACCCACTGTTGTATACATTATAATCAGTTGTGATTTTCTGTAATGATCTATATTCCCTGGAAAGGGGAGATTATAGGTGAAGAATGATGGATAGGTTCATTTATGAATATGAGGATAAAATATAGAATGTATTCAGGAATTTCACTGGTCTAGGATAATGGCAGTTGTGGGTTCTCTTCTAATATCCATGATCTCACTAGCCCAAGGTTGTTGTCTATGTTTCTAGTACAAGGTATTATTCATCCCCTACTAAATAGGCCTTATATCCAATTAGACACCTTTCACTACCAAAATATGAATGTCACAATTGCTCTTAACAATATCTTGCAAAGTTTGTCATTGTTATGGTTTATAGGCATCAAGCTGGGTAGAGGAATTGATTGCCTATCTCTATTGGCTGCTTTCATAGTATTTTCTAGCACTATGGAAATGGTACCACTAGAAGGGAGCTTTAAGGTTAGATCAAACTTGAATCTTCTGAGGCCTGTGTCTGAAGTGTGCAGTGTGTCAGCAATAAGAACTTAACATTCATCCTTATAGAGGCAACAAGGGTCAATGACAGTATAATATTATTATTACTCCCCTGTCTAACAACTTGAATGACGATTACTCCTGCCTGGTACCCAGGCTTAGTTAGATGCTTCTCATGAAGATAATCACTAATACATGGGTGTTGGTCATATGACCAAGCTGCCTTTAGCCAAGAGCAATTGGTCTAAAGGAGAACTCATCACCCATTCTGAGATACTAGACATCATTAATAATTGGTATTTGAGGGTCCACTGAATCAGAGAATTCCTTAATTTTGTTAGACCCATCCAATTCATTAATACTGTCCTGAGCTTGAACTCAGAAAATGTCATTTCATGGTAATGACTGCTCTTGTTGGATTCGTGGCCACAATGGAGCATGAGCCTGAAGAGCAGATGAAGCTGGCTGACTGAAGAGGACAGAGGTAAGAGGGCATAGCTGAAGCAGGAAAAAAATCTTGCATTTCAAAACATCCTAGATTTCTCTGTTGCTGACAGGTCCTAATTTCTTTGTACGGAGTTCACGATCTTTCTGAATTCAATATAAACCTATTTACCTCATAATCCTCTTTTTATTTGAAATAAGTTTGGTGAGCTTATGTTTCTGGAAACAAAGGATCTTAAGCACATGCTCAGAAATGAAGGTAGTTGTCACATATGGGGAATCCCTGTTGTGGTAGATGGACCCCATGTCACTTCCTGTTCTATTTGACTTCTGAATAACCTAAAGGGAGTAGGGTAAGGATTAATGTAAATGTTTCATTGCCTTTCAGAGTCTATGCTGAAGCTTCCATGTATGCTAAGGCAGTCCAAGCTTCCATAATAGACAATTCTAGAAATCTTTAGCTTACAACACTTAAATTCTAATTCACATAGAACAACAGTGATGTGTACGCATGCAGAGTGGCAACCTATTGTTCACACAGTTATTCAGAAAGTCATTTGTAATGTATAAATCTGTATTGCCTGGCAGCCACTGGAAGGAGAAAGACCAGGAGAAAGACCACATGGACTACAATTGAGAAGAGCATTTATTACTAATATCCAAAGTCCACTAGCCAAACTAGAGCTGTAAGGCTTTGAATGACAGTAAATACCATGAATAAATAGTGATATCTGTACATGCTTTAAGGCAAAACTCAATTAGAGAATAAGAGACCCATGTGTACCATGCTATCTCTCAACTTGTGGTACTGGATTACCTCAAAGTACCTTCTCTGTTAAGCTGAAATATAATATTGAACAGATAAATATGTTCTGTATATATTTTCTTCTAATAAAAATATATTCGGCCTATACCTCAGTCAATTATTCAGCACAATGGCTGTCCTAAGATACAGTTAGTACAAGAAATAAGCATTTGTTTCATATTACTCATGTATATAAAGTCTCCACATCTGTAATGATGAAGCGAGGTGTCTCTGACTAATATTCTCAGGCAAGACATTTGTCCAGAGTTTGAAAACACACTTAGACATTCTTCAAAAGCATTTAGAGGTAACTGATTGTTAAAATAAATGTATCATGTGCCACCATTTCATCCCCTGAATATAAGCTAAACAAAGGTTTAAGAAAGAAAAAGGAGAGGATAATTGTATAGGAGTGCAGTTTACCCTGGTAGAACACGTGCTTCGTTGGTGAGAATTCCTTGTAAATAAGGCAAATGTGTCACCATATTGTAGGTGTCACATTCATTCATGCTTACTTCTCATACCATTATGGTCCTAAGCCATCAAATGTTAAACACAATGTTCATTTATTCCTAGCTCGTGATAGCAGTTTTTTGTTTTTCCTACTGTCCCAGACACCCACAATTTTATTGTCTAGTACCTTCTCCAAGAACCAGTTTTGATCATAAACATTGTTCTGGCCATGCTCTGTGCTCTGTGGCTTATTTATGTTGGAAATACATCTTTTCTGTTAAGCCAAAATAATATTAGGATTGCTTTCTCTAGTGAGTGAAACAAAGACTAGCAGTTGTACAGATTTGAGATGTTTTGCCCTCAATCCTATTTTTCTCATAAACCTTATTATTTTTATTGATGTTGCAGAATTCATAGTTCTCAGCACTGCATATATTTCATTACAGCTGGTAGACCTATCTTTTTAGTTTCAAGTGTCAAAAACCCAATCTAAACTACCTCAGAGAAAATGAAAATATATTAAATCATATACCTGGAAGGCCCAAGGGTTTTACTAACTTCAGGCATTGCTCTAGCCACAACTGAAAAATAGTTTTTAGGTAACTATCTTTTGCTTTATCACTTAGCTCTATTTTTTCTCAATGAATTTTAAATTAAATGTATAGTCCCACTATAAGGCAGATAACAGGTCATTATCAGACTACAGCTTATTTTCATGGTGTTGTGATATATATATATATATATATATATATATATATATATATATATATATATATATATATAATAAATTATCTGGTAGGAAGAAATGACATGGTTGGAAAAATAATTAAGAATTTATTTAAAATTAAAAATAATTTAAAATTAAAAATTCCTGTCCAATTTCCTATTTCTTCCTCCTAACTCTCCATAATTTCTTTCCACTTTGTTCTTTTTTCACTAATTATTACTACATGTGTATATGTATGTGAGTATGTATATGTGATGAAGATTGCATGTATGTATATACATATATATCCCAAAATATAACCTGTTTATCTATAAAACAGTACCTGTATGTATGTTTTCTGGGTGGACTATTTGGCATGAAACAAACAATTGTACTGCACTTCCCCGGGGAAGGACACTATCCCTCCCATTCCCTGCTTTCTTCAGTTGCCTAGATGTCTAGGTGTAGGGTTGAGGCCTTGTGGGCCTTTCTCCTTCCAGTTTGACTTGCTCATTTGTATCGTTGCTCATTGCTCACCCTTATACAATAATGTTTGTGAACTTTTATGGATAGAACAAAAAGTGTTTGCAAATTTCGGGCAGGCTGAGAGACAACTCATGGGAAAGAGGTTCATGCTAGCACTAAAAGAGGTACTTCTTTGAAGTCCCAAGGTCAAGAATTAAGTGAATTCACTAATTTTGAAGATCAGTGAATGGGTTCTCTCAGTTATAAGAGCAGAATGGTGAAATGGAACTACAGCCTTAAGAATGAAAATAGCCTCTGCCTTCCAGGAAAAGGAAAGGAGAATAAATGAATCATCCATTTATCTCTTCCTCTCCTCTCCTTCCTGTTCCCCTGCTTCTCCTCCTCTTCTTCCTTGTCCTGTTGTTCAGATCTTTTATTTGTCTCTTTCCTGCAACAAAAATTGACAATTAAGGCAACTTAATGGAGGAAATGTTAATTTGGTTCGTGGCTTAAGAGAATAGTCAGTCCATCATTGGAAAATGCATGAAGTCGGTATGGCTCACATCTCTGGCCACTGGAGCTTGCTCATATTTTGAAAGATCATGGAATAGAGACAGGGAAATACTGGTGCTCAGCTTTAACCCTCTCCAGGTTTCTTCATGCTCAGTCTAGGACCCCGACTCATGGGGTGGTACTGCTTACATTCAGGATAGATCTTATCCTCTTTTTCACTTATCCTCTATATAAGCCCTCAAATACAGATCCCGATGTGTCCCGAGATATTCATTAGTCTAATAAATTTGACATGTGGAATTTACACTCACACTGCCATAGCTCAAATCTGGCTGTGTATAAAAACAAAGGCAGCTGGTACACTCAGGGTTGGGGGCAGGGACGCTTCCAGCCTCCCATTGTAAGGAAAAGGGCGAAAATATAATACAAAGAGGAGAAGGAAGAATATGCAATGTTCTTATTTATTTCTCCATTTCAGTAATGCATTGATTTTTTTTCTACAGGGGTCTCATGGGAGTTTTACAGAAAGTACTTATTAACTATGCCAGAGGATTTTAGTAAAATAATTATCACCATGAACTAGAGGTCTCAGATGATGAAGAAATTGGCACTCAAGACTTTGATCCATGAAAGTGACATAGTCTGAGACCCAAAGCATGGGCCTTGTTTGGGTCCAATTTTATTTACTCATGAGTTGGTCTAATATTTTCTACATACATCTTACATGGCATAAATCAAATGGTTCACTCTCTACAAAATAAAAGAAGAAAAGGAAAAGAAGAAGAATAAGAATGAGAACTAGAAGAACAAGAAGGAAAAGAACAACTAGAAGAAACAAAGAAATGATGAAGAAATGATGAAATAAGAAACACTGAGAATAAAATAGTACATATTTACCACTGAATTTTTCTAGAGGAGATGAACCCTATTTTCCTATAGAAATATTTCAAATGGAAGTATTTATCTGTAGAAATATGTGGAAAATGGAGAAAGAGACTACACCTTTGACCACACACACACACACACACACACACACACACACACACACACACACACACACACACTTCCTGAATGTCTAATAGCAAATCTAGGGAGAATAGGCAGTTACTTCATGTTCCATAAAATCAGCACAGAAAGAGTTTGAGAGTTTCCATTGACAGAATTCCCCCAGGTGATTGATGAAAGTGAAAAATAAACTACCTGCAAGGGTAGAGTATCAAAGCCCATCTTCCTTATGCTTAATACCTTCACCATGTTGGAAGGTTTGTGTTAACTCCACACAAATACTAACCAGGGAAATAATATGCTGGTAGTAAATTTGGTTTGGCTGGATGGCACTTGCTGCCAACAAAGGCTGCAACAGGGTCAAATGATCTACCAAGAAGACAACATGATGTTGTTCTTTGTGAAGTATCATCATCTTTAGTTAGATGGAAATCATCAGACATATGACAAGGGATTGTTTTTGAAACATTATCTGGTAGATATATCAAATGTGTAGCTGATTTCTGTCTCCGTCCTTGTCCCTTCATTTGTTCCCACATGAATTTCTACTTGAGGTCAGTTGTTCATGATTTTGTTTCTTCACTTGTCTAGTTTTATGGGAGCACAATTTGGGACCTGGAGTGTGGGAGAGCAGAGCAAATACAGGACTTGCACATTAAATAGAAGCTAGAAACTTTGTGAGAGTGTGTGTGTGTGTGTGTCCATTTATATATCATATACACACACATATATAAACACATACATTTTATATACACACATCTATACCTATACATACATATATACAGACACACAGAAAACATCGTCCTGTAGCAACTGTCTCACAAATGACCAACTGGCTCAACTTGAATCCCAATATTTCTTTTTACATATTTTTCAAGGCTTCTCAAGTTTTTCTATTCTAGATTTTCTGGTAAGACAGAGTTTTCAGTGTCCATGAGAATGAAGGAATCACACTCTATTCCTGGTTCTCTTTTTTAAAGTTAAGCAGGAAGGGGTTGGCGGACCTAACTAAAGCCAGTACTACCTTCTCTTTGATTTGAATTTGTCTGTGCGTAATTTGATTTGAGCTACATTTACTTTGCAGTAGGATATTTTCATCATCAAACAGACTTGGAAAGAGTTAATATGGGTGAAGTAATTAGCCTACATCTGTCACTATTAGAAAAACTTTTGGACTTCCTATCAAAACATTCTCTAACCTCAGGAATGAGCTACTCTCATTGCAACAGGACTGTTCATGTTACTACAAAGGAAAAATCCTGTAGATTTTTGTTATGGTATGTTAGTCTTCATTCTAGAATTCTGTTTCTGTATCAATAGGGGCACAGTCGATGTTACAGTACGTACATATATATGGTATCATACAAAGTAAATATATGGATGCTTTTTTTAACCTGGAAGTCACTGGTTGGATAGCCTGGATTTAATTTATGGCCGAAGAACATTTTCCATCCAATATATCTCAGAGAAACCAAAATGTTAGATGCCCCTGGTAGTTGGAGGCAAGTGTGTAAGTGTCTATGATTAAGACAGATCTTCTAAAGTGGCTTATATGTCATAGACGTAGACTAGTTCCCATGGCAGCTATGTACTATCAAAAAGGAGCCTAGAGCTCCTTGGTTTCCGCTTCTCTTCCAAATATATGTTTCTGGATGTTGGCCATTCTTCCATAAGGTCCCTTTGCCATGTGTAACAGCCAAATACTCTTAAAAAAGGCTAAAGACGATGCAATGCTTGTCTTTAGTCTTTCAACCTCTAAAATTGTCAACCAAGTAAACTTGCCTTCCTTCACTAAGGTGTTCTACCTTACTATTTTGTTTGGGTACACAACATAGCCTGAAATATCATTCAAGGGATTCAAGAAACACTTCTTCATTTTGCTAAAAATTCTCAGAATATGTTTATAGAATAAACTATGATCCACTCTTCCACACACTTAGGATAGAAAGAAGTCTACTCTAAAATCAAAGTAATTAAAAAAAAACAACCAAACAATAATCAGAAGAGAATACAAGACTCATTTACTAAGTCTAAGGTCCTTTTTTGAGTATGACATATATAAGAGTAACGTGTACTTATACCAAATACATGATGCTGGAAGTTATTATATAAGGTAATTTTAGTATCCTTTTGTTATAAATCTAGGTTTTTATGATAAGCTTATTGACAAAGTTAGTTTTGAAATGAATTTTATTTGAATCTATCAGCACCATAGTAATACTGTGATTACTATATAATATTTCCTACAAGTCCAATAATTTCATTTTTCTTTTCTTTTTTATATTAAAATGTAATTGCATTATTTTTCCTTCTATTACTATAATGATAAATATTTACAATGATAAAGAATCATGCTGTTTTAGCAAAGTGGTGGTTGCAGGTTCTCCTCCACGATGAATGACTTTACTAATTCTATATAGTTAAACCAGTGTGTATATATATACACACACACACTGATATATATATATATATTGTTTATCAAGTAAGTAAACCAAAAGTAGGTTGAGTAAAATGTTAAATTTAGTGCCATTGTTACCATGGCAACTTCCACGAAAGAATTAAATCTATATTTTCACAGACGGATTTATATTATGTCTTAGTATTGGTCCTGTTGGTGGTCTTGGGACCCTCTAAGTGACAGTAGTAGTCTCAGTTCTATTGTGGTGATCATTTGACAATGAAGAGATTTTGAGTATGGTGATGGTGTTGAGATATTAATCCTCCCTCTTATGCTCTGCTATTTAGCCCAACTTTAAAGCAGAGCAGAAAGTATTTTCTCACAGAGAGGAGTTGTGTGATCCTCTTAAGTCTTCAAATAATGGATAAATTATGACCTTGTGATGTTTGGTTTATCACTTTATCACCAGGATGTTCGTTTAACTGCCTATCTAAAGTCCTTATTTCAAGTAACTAAAGTTATGAAATGGCTCTCAACCCTTTATTTCTGTAGAAAGATACTGAGAGAAAAGCCTTTCCATGCTTAGCTTCAGCAGTTTCATGCATTGTGGGCTGGCCACTGTTTCCTTGAGCCATACTGTCCTGAGTGCAATCAAAGTTTCAATCATGAAACTGACTACTTCTTGAGATGTATACTGTAATGCCACTTTTATGCATGATCTAAGAAAATGACAGACTTTAAATAGAGACTAGCAGGAGCAATCCCAAGAAGCTTTTTAAAAGAAATTTACTTTTATTTTATGTGTATAAGCTTTTTGCTTGCATGTATATGTGTGTACCACATAAGTACATGTGGGGGGCAAAAAGAGGGAGTCAGAGCCCCTGAGATTAGAGATACTTAGGCTTATGCGGCACCATATGAGTGCTGAGGACTGTACCTAGGTCATATGCAAGGGCAGCCATTGATCTTAGCCACTGAGCAATCTCTCTAGTCTGCAAATTCACTTTTCTGGCATTTGACTTAGTAAGAATAAGACAGTTTTGATGTTATCAGTTGTTAGTGAAAAGCCTGTTCATATTATTCGCTGTATCAAGCATTTGCATCAAATTATATTTTAAGGTCAAAGGTATTATAAGATAAACACTCTGTTAGGTTTTTTTCCTTTGAATGTCATAGTGACAAAACATTTACATGCATTGAAATATGAAGAAAACACTTTGAATTTCTTACTCCTTACTAAATCTCAAAATAATTCAATTTTGTGTGAGATTCATTATCTTGCCAAAATATGTTTACTATTGAGTGTTAATATAACTTCTGAATAATGGCTCAAAAAACCCATGTGATCCTTGAAACTGGAAAAATCTCTAATTGATCCCCTTGCTTCAGAAGGGTAGTTTGGGTACTTTGCATCATAGACAAATGGACAGATTTCTTTTGATTCAAAAAAACCCCCAGATATAATAGATATAATAGTTCCCTAATCACTGATTGTCAAAAGAATTTGACAAACCAAAATAATTTGATTTCCATTTAAAAATTACCATAAAACTAAAGCTACTGCTTGCCAAATCAGAATGCTTGAGTGATATGTTAGATTCAGTTCCTCCATCACCATGACAACAGCTACGGATATATTTTGTTATACTACCATGATGGTGAATTGTAGATGGTCTAAATGTCCAGTTTTGGCTAAAAAGGAACAGTTTGGAATGTGTTGAGAAGTTGTTTTACTAGCTATAGATTGAACTCTCTTGTTTTGCATACACTTAATGCTTCCAGTTAAGGTGAAGGTGAATCTTACATAGTTTGCCAAAAGAGAGCTATTGCTTTGGTTCTAGGAGGTTTTAAGCAGTCATTTCTCAGCATTTTGCATGGCCCTTAGACTTAGGAGGATTGACATGACATAGCGCAATAACTAAGGGCAGAAAACAGTAAATATTTTGATAAGGACCAGGCATAAAGATTTTAGTCTTTGTAGGCCATAGCAGAGACAGCAGGTAAAGTGTCAGGATATTTTGCTCACTCTAGACAGAAAACATGGAGGTGTATGTTGCCAACAACAACTGAACCTACTATCTAGCCTTGTTGAGTTGTGTGATTAACTTAAATGATACCTATATGGAATTAAAGCATGCCCTCATTTCCTTCTATCTTAAAATATATGTATATGTATATTATGTGTGTCTGTGAATATTTGTTTGTGTGAGAGTTCATATGTCTGTTGCAACATGTATTTAGAGGCCAGAGGGCAACATGGGTGTCATAACTCAAGAGTAATATTTACCATACTGTGTGTGTGTGTGTGCGCACACACACACACGTGCACGCGTGTGCACACATGTGCAGGCATGTGTGCAAGCACACACATGTATGCTTTTCTCTATATTGGTACAGATGTGTGGCATTTGTGTTTGGATGCTGAAAGTTGACACTGGATGTCTTTCTTTATCAATCTTCCCTTAGATATTGAGGCAATGACTCTCATTTGAGGTAAGGTTTGTGGATTCTGTTAGTCTAGCTAGTAAGCTTTCCCCAGAATCCCATCTTTTCCCACTGAGCTCCAGGATTACAGGTAATCATAGCGCCTGGCATTTGTGTGAATGATAAGGATCCAAACCCAGGTCTTATTTACAGAGCAAGCACTTTTCTCCCTTTCTCATCTTTCCAGCCCCTATCTACCTGATTTTGAGACAAGGTCCCTCAGTAGCCTGGAGCATCTAAATTATGCCAGGCTGCCTTTCCAGTATGTCCTGGGAAGTTACCTATTACACCTCTGCAGCTCAGGAATTTGCCTCTCAAACTATTATTTTTTAAGATTTATTTAATATAGTTATGCACGTTTACTCAAGTTTATGTATGGTGTGCCATGAATATGGGTGCTCCTGAAGACTGAAGATGCCATTCAATCCTGGAGTTATAAGCTGCTATGAGCCTCCACATGTGGACTATGAGAACAGAAAACAAGTACTCAGGAAGAACAGCATTCTTGCTCTTAACCAATGTATCATCTTTCAGACTCCATAAAATTACACAAAATATCCCATCACCACATCCATCTTTTTGTGCTGGTTGTTGTTGTTGTTGTTGTTGTTGTTGTTGTTGTTGTTGATGATGATGATGATGATGATGATGATGATGATGTTTAAACAAGTGTACTGAGATACAAATTTAGGTCTTTGTGCTTGTACAGCAAGCATGATACAAACTCCATTATCCCCTGGTTTCCTGCCTTTTACCTTTCATTGTGGGATTTGGAAGACTTAGCCCAGTACCTCATGCTTGCAAGGGAAGCACTTACCTAACAGAGACATCCCTGCCTCTCTGCCTTTTCTCTGTTTTTCTTTGTTTGTTTTGCCCACGCAAGTTCAGAACTAAGTGGAAGTTAGGAAGGTGTTATATAAAACTGGCCCATAGTGTGAACAAGATGTCCTTCTGGGGTGTTAGGGGGATAGCACCTTGGAGTAACTACAAATGATTTACTATGTAAGTCTTTGGCATATTGTAATTAATTAGTGTGTGAGTTTTATGACATCAAGTAGAAGAGAAATATGGCTCATTTTCAGTTGCTATTCTCTTTTCTTGGAATCTGGCACTAACATCCATTCATTTGCTATGATAAATAGATTAAGTGAATTTTATAACAATAAAGGTAATTCTTTTCTTTTGGAGTAAAAGAGGTTTAGAGATATAGTCTCCTATTTAACAATATTTTAAAAACACAGACAAATAGGATCACCTCATCAAAAGCTTAAATACAGATGAGTGCTCCATTCTCTTCATATATTGCATAATATATAATAGAACCAATCGTGTTGTTGGTAACTTGATTGATTATGTTAAAGCAATAGCCTATACCCTTCTGTTAGGAGAGCTAGCCACAATTTGAGCATGTCTTTTTCCTAAGAAGCACTTGTGCCTCAAAGAATTCCACAGAGTAAGGTCACTGCTAACAAGAATGTAAAGAAACATCCTGTGAGAGAGTTATTTCACCTTCTGTGACTGTTTTGTCAGCTGTTAAGTGAGAATAATGTCTTCTCTTCTGCAGGTGCTGTGAGGACAGATGATAAAGGTCACTGCAAACTTGGAAAAAATAATTCTGTACAAACCCAGCTACCTTATTTCAACCTTTTAAGCAGGTATCAACGACAATTAGAAGTAAAAAAAAAAATCTATAGAAGTGGTAAGGTCAGTGAACCTATATAAGTTCTTATGCAAGAGATTGTGAGACTCAGACAGTTAGTTCATAGCAATTATATTTTCTCCTGAAAACAATGATTGATTAGACAGCATTTTCCAACTATGACTGGACCATCTCTCATTATGCCCGCATTTGCTTTGAACAAGGATATATGGAAACACATTAGCAAAGACTAGAAGTGTGCAAGACTAGGGCTTATCTGGCACGGAGATGGTCCACAACACTAGACTGCGCCTTTATTATTCATTATTTCAAGTTACTCTCCCCACCACACACTTCCTTTGAATACTGTGACCCCGAGCTACTTTAGAGTTTTTGAGGTGACTGTGTGCATTTTATGTGTTACCAATCTCAGTGAGTTACTCAAAACATCTAACGTAAGAGATGTTCACTTCATAACGGTTTTTAATTTTTGAGATTGTAACTTTGAGTTTCTATAAGGGCATAACTAATGCCCTACTATTATGTGTTCATTTTTACGTGTATATGCGTTGAACAGTTTTTTTATGTTAAAGTACAAATATTCACGCCTTTACGGTTATATGCACTTGCTTCCCAACTAAACTAATAAACTAATAAAGTATAAATATCAACAGTATGTGAGTTACATTTCCATATCTTGGAATCTGGTGAGGAAGAACTTGAGCCAATTCTAGGCTTTGAGACTTACTTAGCTTTTCATACAGGGAACATGTGAGAAATAAGCAGAGCAGTAGGTTAGAAATGGGTTCTTTGCAAGCATAACAGGTAATGAAATCCTATGTTTTAAGGTAGCTCTTGAGCATGGAGAGAGATGTATCATATAAAAGTTAGCACAAATGAAATCTCTAGCAACCTGAGTCACATATGTTAATGGCTGATTTTTCTCTAGGTTATTAGGAGAAAACAGATCTAATTATAGATAAGTAAGAGGTGAAATTGATGTACTCCTTTAGACCATTGCGGAGACATAAGTTGCTCTCTGAGCAAGATGACAAAATTGGCTTGGGACAATTTATGTGGAGGAATAATATCATTTGACTTGAGATCTAAGCAAATAAGTTTTGTTGTGCTCTGGAGGACAATGGTTCAAAGGGGCCAAGCAGAGAAAAGTCTGCAACTAGCCTAAGGAACATGTAATGGTGCTTCAACAGAGGTTGGTGGCCCCTGAGGGTGTTTCCTGGGCTAACCATGTCAACCACTCCTGGGTGTTCCTCTAGCTTTCTGTAATGGACATTGGAGTGATAGACAAAACAAAAAAATTCCAAGTTAAAATTAACCTTCTGGGAAATGTTATCATTCTCCAAAACTTTATAACAACAACTCCAAGATCTTCTCAAATGTCAGGGTAGTAGAAAATGGCCATCTTATTGGTATGTATTAAAATAAAAGCTAAGTGCGTTGGCAGATGTTTATAAGAGCCAAATATAAACAAATCAAGCCTTTGACGCATCTTCTGTTGTTGGTTGTTTGTCCTTGATAAACTAAGAGGTTTAATCCACTTGCTCCCTGCTGAAATTTATGGAAGGAACAGTGAAGATGAGATCATTTGAATTATAGGTGTGTGCATAGCAGTGTATTTTAAATAGAGTGGTCAGTTGAAGTGGATACTGAGGCCTCCTGTCTTTCTGTAATACATCTCTTTAAATTCTTGTATCTACACTCATATATTGCTCTATTGGATTTCTGCACTCACAAAATGAAATTAAAAGAAGACCTATAGAGACTAGGAAATGAACTATCCAGGGCAGCATTTTTAAAATTAGCTCAAGAAGAAAAGTGAATCCCTAACATTTTCCCAAGACAAATTCCTCCAGTCTGTCATTTGTGGTGGATCACCTAATAGAATATCTTAAATGACTAAGTATATTTTAATGAGCTCAGAAATTAAAATCATCCCCTTATTACTTGGAAAGACAAAGCTGTCACAAGCATCTCATGTCCTTAGGTAATACTCTATGTCTGATTTAATAGTTCACTGAGGGCCTGGCTTGCTTTAGAGCAGCAGAAATGGCACTTTAATGGAGAAAGAGCCAAGACTACAAAACCGTGTGTTGCACATCAGCCCTGTCAAAATTTCTTCAGCCTAATTTGTACCAATTAATTTAATTTTGATATACCAAGGCTCAAAATAATATTGTCCTCTTAAATGTCATCAACTTTTATATAATTCATGTGACTGCATCATACCTCTGTTATCTACTTTCTCCTTTGTTTAAAATACAGAAGGTCTTCCTATTTAAAGTATCCAAATTCACTTGCTTTCTCAACCAAAAACCACACCAACCTATATGTAAAGGGGATGAGAAACTTTACTTAAAATCGGTACTTAATTAAGTTGTAGATATTTACTTTGATCCTCACCTTGCGTTTTGATATGTTTCGAAGTCATGGCAAGAGTGTCCAAACTTTTGATACTACAGCACAATGTCAAATAATATTTATGCTAGAGAGCTGCATGGGCAAGTTACACCAAAAACCTCATAATATTTTAAGTAAGCTTTTGGTTTTGTATAGGGCTGTATTCATGCCTGTTTTGTGTGTTTCTAAGCCTACTGTGACACAGAACACCCTGAGGATTTATGTAAAGATATCTCTTTACACCATAGTGAATAACAAGCAGAACAGTTGCAGTACAGGAAGGGAGGAAGGCCAAGATTTAGCCAACATTCTCTTAATAAGCAACTTCCCTTGGCTACACGAACTTCCTAGTTTTTAATGCTAATACACTGGTGCTATTATAAGTTTAACCCATGTATTAGGCATGCTCTCAGGAACTAATTGTTTATAAAAACCCTTATAATGCCATCCAAATTTGTGGTTTACTAATCCATGAAACATTTAATAGTCCAGTTATATTGGCAAGGAATATTGACCATCTTAGAGACTAACCCTATTTTAAAACATGAATCATGACATATCATTTGGGCATGAAAACTCTGCAGTTCTGCAATATGCATTTTAGTTGTTTGAAGACATAAGGCCCATTTAAGAACACTAGAAATGTCCTCACACTTTAAATATAAAAGTCTATGTGTCAGCTATGAGCAAGAATATATGGTTGTGTAAGTAATAAAGCATATGGTTAAAAAACAAAGTTATGGCCAATATTGAGCTTTTCTGCTGTGGCTTTGAGTTTGAAAGGAAGGGACAGGTCTCCCCTTGGTTAAAACTTTTTAAACTGTGTCTCTGAAGAAAGGTATTGGGATAGTAACATATGCTCCACATGTGACCAAAGGGTGTGCCTGGATCTTTGTGTCATCGGTCACTTGCTGTGATGACAGTGTCCTGTGAATTTTATCCACACTTAGATTCACACTGTGTTGCATTAACTTGGCATTCTCTTCGTAAAGAACAGCTGGCTTCAGAGTGTGATGTTTCAGAGTTGACTTTCCCTATTCCTCCCTGAGAAAGATGACCAGACCAGTCAGTTCTTTTGTACCAAGCTTCAGGATTGATGGTGACAGCAATGATAGAGATGACAATATGCTTTTTTGATCACTTCTTTGGTCTTTTTCTGGTTTCAAGTTTAAATAGAAATATGTTTAAGTGTGGTAATGTCAATGTTCAATTTCCAATGTCAATCTGTTAACCTGCCCTATGAACTATGAATAAGAAGATTAGGTTTTTCATAATGGAAACTTTGGGTGTCTAATGTTTTACACATAGCCTAACACTAAAAGTAACACATTTTTATAAAAAATTAAGAATAATGGTAAGTATTCTCTTTCAAAGAGAGCATCATCTTTTATAGCATTCTGTATGAATTGTCTAAATTAATTTATTTGCCAGGATAAAATAGTTTGGTACAGTAAATACACTGTAGCCTAAAGCTACCTGAGTCTGTGCTCTATCTGCATAATTTGTGGATATTATTTTAAATAGAAATACAAGATCAAACTATTACATTAGTGTGTCTTAAAGTTTATTTTTCATAAGAACCAAAGGAAATAGTTATAGTAGCCATGTTGTGTACTTAGGAGGTTCAAAACTGAATTTGATGCATTCTAATATTAAGGAATTCTTTGTTTTGGACTCACGAATAATTTTTAGAGATAATTTAAACATATTCAATCAGTTCATATCTTTATATGAGTATGGTATTTTCAGATAATATTTATTAACTTAAGTCTTGTAATGGAGATTGGAAGGATGGTGCTCGAGATATGACTAAATCTTTAAAATATGACCTTCTGATTATCAACATAGAAATTACTCATTGAGTTCCCTGTCTCCAATGTTGGACATTTTGACTAAGTTCACCCCCAGTGAGTCATTAGAGTCTCTCACCTCCCAGGTCTCTGGTACATTCTAGAGAGTCCCTCCACCTCCTACCCCAAGAGGCTGCTTACATTCTTTTGGACATCTGGCCTTCTCTCCCACATTTATCCGATCATATTCCCCTTTTATCTTCCACCTCTCCTTTCCTCTCCCACACATGCCCCTCCCTCCCCCTGCCTAATTATTCCCAAACCCTTTCTCAGTGGGATTGAGGCTTCCTCACTTGGGCCTTATTCCTTGTAATACTTCTTACTGTCTGTAGGTTGTATCATGGGTATTTTGTACTTTTTGGGTAATATCCACTTATCAGTGAGTACATACCATGCATGTCAATTTGGGTATGAGTTACCTCACTCAGGATATTTTCTACTTCCATTCATTTGTCTGCAAAACTCATAATATCCTCATTGTCAGAGCTAAAAAAACATTCTCAGCTGAGTATTATCGAATGGCCAAAAAGAATCTAAAGAAATATGCAACACCCTTAGTCATCAGGGAAATGCAAATCAAAACAACACTGAGATTCCACCTCACACGAGTCAGAATGACTAAGATCAAAAACTCAGGTGACAGCAGATACTGGCAAGGATGTGGAGAAAGAGGAACACTCCTCCATTGTTGGTGGGATTGGAAACTGGTACAACAACTCTGGAAATCAGTCTGGAGGTTCCTCAGAAATTTGGACATTGCACTATCTGAGAACCCAGATATACCTCTCTTTGGCATATACCCAAAAGATGCTCTAACATACAACAAAGACACATGCTCCACTATGTTCATAGCAGCCTTATTTAAAATAGCCAGAAGCTGGAAAGAATCCAGATGCCCTTCAACAGAGGAATAGATTAAAAAAATGTGGTACATCTACACAATGGAGTACTACTCAGCTATCAAAAACAATGACTTCATGAAATTCATAGGCAAATGGAATGAACTAGAAAATATCATCCTGAGTTTTACTCAATCACAGAAAAACACACTTGGTATGCACTCATTGATAAGTGGATATTACCCAAAAATCTCGAATTACCCAAGATGCAATCCACAGAACACAGGAAGCTCAAGAAGAAGGATGACCAAAAATGCGGATGCTCCCACTCCTTCTTAAAAGGGGAAAAAAATATCCATTGGAGGGGATATGGAAGCAAAGTTTAGACTAGCGTCTCAAGGAACGGCCATTCAGAGTCTGACCTACATGTGGCCCATATATAGAGAGCCACCAAAACTAGATAAGATTTATGAAGCTAGAAAATGCATGCTGAAAGGGACTGGATATAGATCTCTCCTGAGAGACACATCCAGAGCATGTCCAATACAGAGGTCAATGCTAGCAGCAAACCACTGAACTGAGAATAGGACCCTCTTGCGGGGAATTAGAAGTATTGAAAGAGTTGAAGGAGCTTGTAACCCCATAAGAACAACAATGTCAAACAACCAGAGCTTCCAGGGACTAAACCACTACTGAAAGACTATAAGTAGACTGACCCAGGGCTCCAATTTCATATGTAGCAGAGAATAGCCTTGTTGAGGCACTAGCCCTTGGTCTAGCCATGGTTGGACCCCAAGTTCAGAGGAATATGGGGGGACAATAAGGGTGATGTATAGAGGGAATACCCATATGGGGGAGGGAGAGGGGATGGAATGGGGGCTTATGGACAGGAAACCAGGAAAGGGAATAACCTTTGAAATGTAAGTAAAGAAATATATCTGATAAATATTTTTTAAAAAATTGGTTGTTTTATTTATTTACATTTCAGATGTTATCCTCATTCACAGTTTCCCCCCCAAAGCCCTCAATCCCCTGAGCCCACCCCTGCCTGTATGAGGGTGCTCCTCCATACATCCACCTACTCCTGCCTCAGCCCCCATAATGATTCCTATGCTGAATCATTGCACTTCTACAGGACCAAGGTGCTCCCTCCTAGTGATTCCCACTAAGGCAATCCTCTGCTACACATCCAGCTAGAGCCATGGGTCTGCCCATGTATACTCTTTGGTTGGTGGTTTCATCTCTGGGAGATTTGGGGTGTCTGGTTGGTTGATATTATTGTTCTTCCTATGGAGTTGCAAACCCCTTTAGCTCCTACAGTCCTTGCTCTAACTTCCCATTGGGTCCCTGCACTCAGTCTGATGTTTGGCTGCTTACTTCTGCATCTGTATTGGTCTGGCTCTAGCAGAGTCTCTCAGGGGACAGCTATATCAGGCCCTTGTTAGTTAGTACTTCTTGGCATCAGCAATAGTGTTTGCGTTTGGTGTCTGCAGATGCGATGGATCCCTAGATGGTATAGTATCTTGATAGCCTTTCTTCTTTCTCTGTTCCTCTATTTGTTCCTGTATTTGCTTTTTTTTTTTTTTTTTATTAACTTGAATATTTCTTATATACATTTGAGTGTTATTCCTTTCGGTTTCAGGCAAACATTCCCTCCCCTCCCTTCCTTATGGGTGTTCCTTCCCTTCCTTCCCCCATTGCCGCCCTCCCCCAACTGTCTAGTTCACTGGGGTTCAGTCTTAGCAGGACCCAGGGCTTCCCCTTCCACTGGTGCTCTTACTAGGATATTCATTGCTACCTATGAGGTCAGAGTCCAGGTCAGTCCATGTATAGTCTTTAGGTAGTGGCTTAGTCCCTGGAAGCTCTGGTTGCTTGGCATTGTTGTACATATGGGGTCTCGAGCCCTTCAATCTCTTCAGTTCTTTCTCTGATTCCTTCAACGGAGGTCCTATTCTCAGTTCAGTGGTTTGCTGCTGGCATTCGCCTCTGTATTTGCTGTATTCTGGCTGTGTCTCTCAGGAGCTATCTACACTTCTGCACTTCTTTGCTTTTAACAGGAGAAATTTCGGATTGATATTTTTGAGGTATGTGAGTGGCCCCATCTGGAATTTTCTAGTGGTTGCCCCAAGTTCCCCCTCTCCCACTGCTAAGCTCCTACTTTCAAATCCCTGACCATCTGTACTTCTCCCCCATCTCCTCCCATATCTGAACTGCCCCTTGTTTTTCCTTCCCCTTCTTTCTTCCTCCCAGATTCCTCTCTCCCTCTACTTCATAGAGATAATTTTCTTCCCCGTTCTGAGTAGGACTGTAACATCCACATTTTGGTGTGATCTTCTTTCTTCTTGGGTTTCATATGGTCTGTGAGTTGTGCTGTGGGCATTCCGTGCTTGTTTTCTGGTTAATATCCACTTATCAGTGAGTATATACCATGTGTGTTCTTTTCATACTGGATTACCTCACTTAAGATGATATTGTCAAGTTCCTTCCATTTGCCTGAGAATTTCTTAAAGTGATTGTTTTTAATAGCGGAGTATTCCTCCATTGTGTAAATGTACCACATTTTATATATCCATTCCTATGTTGAGGAACATCTGGAGTGTTTGTAGATTCTGGCTAAATATGGCTGCTATGAGCATGGTAGAGCTCATGTCCTTGGGGTATGGTGGGTCGTCTTTTGGGTATATGCCAGAGTGGTATAGCTGGTTCTTCAGATAGAACTATTTCGAATTTTCTGAGAAATTGCCAGAATTTTTTTCCAGAATCATTGTACCAGGTTGCAATTCAACTAGCAATAGAGGAGTGTTCCTCTTTCTTCACACTCTCACTACCATGTCCTGTCACATGAGATCTTGATCTTAACCATTCTAATTGCTGTGAGGTAGAACCTCGGGGTCATTTTGATTTGAATTTCTATGATGACTAAGGAATTTCAACATTTCTTTAAGTGATTCTTGGCCATTCAAGATTCTTCTCTTGTGAATACTCTATTTAGCTCTGTACCCCATTTTTAAAATTGGGTTATTTGGTTTTTTAGATGTTAACTTCTTGATTTCTTTATATATTTTGGATATTAGCACATTATCTTATGTAAGGTTAGTGACTTTTTTTTTCCCAATCTGTAGGTTGCCAATTTATCCTATTGACAACTATTACAGAAGCTTCACACTTTTAAGAGGTCCTATTTATCAATTGTTGATCTTAGAGTCTGAGCCATTGGTGTTCTTTTCAGGAAATTTCCCCCTGTGCCAATGAGTTCGAGTTCTTTCCCACTTTCTGTTATATCAGATTGATTTTACCTACTTTGTCCTTGAGGTCCTTGAGAGACCCTACCAGCAGCTAATTGAGACAGAGGCACATACTTGCATTCAAACAATGGACTGACGACAGGGACCCCTAAGGTTGCACTAGGGGTGGGATTAAAGAAGATAAAAGACAGAGCAACCCTATAGGAAGACCAGCAAACTCAACTTATCCAGACCTTATGGAGCTCCCGGAGACTGAGCCACTAACCAGGAACATACATGGGCCAGTCTGAGGTCCCTGACACATATGACAGAGGTATTCCTGGACTTGCTACTGTAGAAAAAGATGAACTTAATCATCAAGAGACTTAAGGCGCCAGGGATGCAGAGGTCTGGTGGAGAGAGTACCCTCTTGGAGGTAAAGGGGAAGAGGAATGGGATGGGGAACTGTGAGAGGGGGAACCAAGGGGGCCATCAACTGGAATATAAATAAATAAAATAACTTAAAAATTAAAATGAAATTACTCTTGTATAAACAAAAACTTAATTTCATATATAGAATTAGTATATAGATGCTCATGAGTTTGTTTAATACAAATACATTTCTCTGATATATACTTTAAGTAGGAACCCTTGACTACAAATCTTAAATACTTTATTTAAGGTTTCTTTGGAGTTTTGGCTCACTGGTTAAAGTATTTAGTACCCTTATGCAGGACGTGGATTTGTTTCACAGCACCCACAAACTGTTACCCACAGGAAATGAATATACATACAAAAGTGATAAGGAGTTTTCCAGTTTTCTATTTCTAACAAAATGTCTTGAATAACTATTTTATAAAAATACAAGGTTTACCTGTGGTTAGGTAGGGTAACATGGTGTGAGTGTATGGTAGAACAAACCTGTCTTCCTCCTTAGCCAAGAAAGAAACTCAACAAACAGGAGGGTTTCAGGGTCCTCATTCTCCTATTTAAGTCTATATCAACAATGATCATTGAGCCTACCTCTTAATTCTCTATCAGTTCTTAAAAAGTAACACCTTTTGAGATATAAGCCTTCATCACAGAGGAGAGGAGGGAAAGGGAGGGGTGGGGAGGGAAAAGGAGGGGAGGAAGAGGGAAAGAGAGGGAGGGAAGGGAAGTAGCAGGGAGAGGGGGGAGAGGGAGAGAGAGGGGGGAGAGGGGAGAGAGAGAGAGAGAGAGAGAGAGAGAGAGAGAGAGAGAGAGAGAGATATCTAATATTAAATGATATAATCACAGGCCAGTAGAAGGTATATAAGTAGTCAGGAGCTTTTGTAATGTGGAGGATACATGGGAACACAGGGTTTGTAGATGGAAAATGTTGCCAATAAAATGTTTCACACACTTGGTCATATTGGACTAGGGCAGGTATTGTGGATTTGAGATTATAGGTTAGGATAGCAGCTAGTTGCTATTACTTTTTGTTCATTTTCTTTCTAGCTGAAGCGTCTGAAATCATCTTTCTGTAAGATATCTGTATTTACCTATGACCTGAAGGAAAGAAAATGGTCTTCCCATTTGCAGCCTTCCTTAAGGGAGGAATAGGGAAGAGAAATGATAAAGAATGAAGCACCCAGGATGGGACATTAGCCTCATTCTGTGACAACTGGCCCAGATTAGATAGAATAGTTACTACTCTAATTTCTGGTGATGACCATGATTTCAGTTTGTGTAAATGCTGTAATGGTGCTTTCTGTCAACAATTACCAAGAACATGTGGCAGACACATTTCCTGGATGAGGTTATAAAGGTTAAATAAGAAAGACATTACAGAAGTTCAAAATTATTTTTATGGTAGATTTTCTTAGGTTTAGGGATGAACTCAGTTTATACTTAAATTTGTTTTCACATACACACACACACACACAAATGCACACATGAAACAACAATGGTTAAGGAAGGGAAGGCTGTGAGTTTTAAAGGAAGGTGGGAGTGAGGACTAAGCTCAGCATGGGAGGGCTAGAACAGAGGGAAGAGGGGGAAGAAATGATACAATTATAATATAATAAAAAAGAACCCTTAGTATCTGAAGAGTAAGTATGGTGGTTTGAAAGAAAATGGCTTTGTTTGGCTCATATGTTTGAATAATTGGTCCCCGGTTCATGGGGTTGTTTCAACAGTATTTTGAAGTGTGCCTTCTTGGAGATGTGTCACTAGAGGAGGGATTGGCTATCTTAAGCCTGATAAAATCCACTGTTGGAATCGAAAGCCAGAGTTTTATCATTATTCTCTCGTAATTTTACTCACAGACTGTAACATTGCAGGCACTGTCGTATGTTCCTGTTCTGTGTTCTACCTCAGTGTGCAGATGGAAGAGGACATGGGATTTTTTTCACTCATGAAACTTTTCAGAGCAATGGTCTTTTAGATGAACTATAAGGATCTGCCGTGCTAGTTTAACTAAAGTAACTATGTTTTCTCTAAAATACAAATGGGATCTTGCCTACATGTTTGTCAATATTTATAATAAATAATGTCAGTGTGAAAAGATGATGCATGTAAATCAAGCATCGCTCACTCAGTAAAACAATTGATTGATAATTAATAATTGTTTTGTCCTCAAGTGAAACAATTATATTTCTGATCTTTCCTTTTTCTAAAGAGAAGCATCTCCTAGTTACCAGCTACAGTGGGACCTTGAGTGTGGAGTATTTAGTGATGAGCCTGTAGGTGAGCACTAAAAAGTAATTTTTTTGTCCTTGCCACAGGTTTAAGTACACTTTCTCCTTTTCTGGGGCACAGTCTGTGCTACCCCTCTGATGGGGATATTTGCTGAAAGGGAAGCTTGCTGAGTGTTTAGGAAAATATATGGAATGCTTTGCCAGGTGCAGTTGGCTCACGAATACCATGAATTGGGAGCTAGGAGAATCTTCAAGTCATAGCATCTTCAAGAAGACATATAATATATACGGAGGTTATAAGCATTAGTCAACTAAATGGAATTACAATGTGGCAGCAATGGTATATTATGGATGACTGATATAGTTCAGCATGCTAAGGGACTGACTGCCAACCCTGATGACTTCAGCTTGATAAACCTGGTCCTCCATGGTAGAAACATAAAATCCACTTCTTCAATTTTTTTTTCTCTGACCTCTGCACACATGCCCTGGTATGTACTTTTGCATGTGAGCATAAACATATGATTATATACATACAAAATACAAACATGTTCACATACATACATACACACAAATAAGAAAATAAATTTAATTAAGGAAGAAATGGCATACCAAAACATTTACAATACATTAAAAGATACCTAGATTAACCTCCCTCCCATTGATGGCTACCTCTGTTACGACATGATCACAGGGGCTGCCAATATTTAATATTTTCAATATTGCCAATATTTTCAGAAAAGTCTTAATTTCTCTATTGAATTGTAATTCAATTGTAATTAGTGTTAATTCTTTGTACCTATAAAAGTTGCCTAAAGCTACAAGTTAGTCTCTACAGTCACTGACGGCATAGATGCACCAGTAGAAGTAGTAGGAACAGTCAGAGCTTTTGGATCAGGTGACAGTGCTCTCCAAAGCAGCCATCTTCTGGAACCTATCATGTTAGGCTTTAGACCCTGTTTCTTATAGTGACTTGGAGGACACAAGATTCAGGTTTGCAAAAATTACTTACTTGACATGTCTCAGAAAGTTATATATTAGTGCATGCATACACTTATCTCTTTAGAAGTCAAACTCCTACAGTTACACGTTCCTCTAGCTCAGAAGACAAAGGTTAAATTTTTATGACCAGAGGCAAGTTCCAGCTATGACAATTGCTTCTGCACTTTCCCTCACTTTTGGTTTATGCTCTCAGCTTTCTAATACTTTTGGTAAAAAGCCAATCTTTGGGGAAATTCCAATTTCATTTGGTGGAGTGATTTTATTTTCAACAGTATGCAAGCAGTTCTTCACAGAATCCAATTGTACCATGGATAGCACAAAGTCTATGGAAGAGAAAAATAGGATAAATAAATATTATAAATAAAACATCAAGTCATAAAATCAATAAGGAAGGTATAAAAGTAGAGACTTACAGTATTATGTGGTTTTCATGCATTGGCTGCAGGGTTTCTGTAATGGATTGTTTTCTATCTCTAGTTTCTTTGCCTTAATTTTCCAAACACACAGTGAATAGATATTGTCTCTCATCGTATTGTGTTCATTCAACCATAATGCTGACTGGAATCAGTGACACATCAAATACCTATCATACATACACTTTTAGAAGTCAAGCCTGTTTAGTTACAAGTTTGCCTAGCTCAGGGGAATTCTCTCTCTCTCTCCCTCTCTCTTTCTCTCTCCCCCCCCTCTCTCTCTCTCTCTCTCTCTCTCTCTCTCTCTCTCCATGTGTGTGTGTCTGTGTATATGAATATATATTCACAATGTGTATGCATTAATGTAATATATTATATGTAGAAAATCTCTTTAAATAGTAATTTAAACAGAATATTAAAGATGAAGATAGTGGTTATTTCTAAAAGGATTGAATAACATGTAACAAAAGGAGAGAATTATTAGCCTGAAAAGGACCTTCTTGAAAAATGTTATTGCTAAACCTGGCACTTACATTGAAATGGTAGCAGTGCCATATGAGCTGGAATTTAAGAAGTGGGTGCTTTGCTGGGAGTTTTGTGAGATCACTCTGACTAGGATAAAGGTGGTACCAAGTCTAACCCCTCAAATGTTGAATTAAAATCAGATTGTAAGGACTGTGTACTCCCTCCAAATGGATGTGAAACCTTGAGTGCAGAGTGGCGAGTTAAGCATGTGTTCTTATTGGTGTGGTGGTCTGTTCCTTGGATGGTGAGGAGCCACCCAGGAGGATTTGCCGAAATCTATAACTCAAGGATGGAGTTGCCCGGAACTACTCACCATACAGGAAACTAAGAATGGAATATGGGCATTCGGGAATGGATTTGAGAATTGGGTACTGAACTGGATGTATAAATAAAGATAAATTTCTAGAGCATGATAGTCAATCAAAATACAAGAATATCCCCAACAACAAGGCTATCAGAGACCTCCAGTACTCACATACTAAAGATTTTGACCAATTCACACTCAGCACTGGTAACTACCTAATTCTTTTATATTTAATTAATTAATTAATTTTTACACTTCCGATTTTATTCCTCTCCTGGTCCACCCTACCCATACCTCCTTCCTGTTCCCCAGTCTCCATGAAGATGTCCCCACCCCACTCACCCCACCAGACCTCTAAACTCCCTGGGGTTTCCAGTCTCTTGAGGGTTAGGTGCATCTTCTCTAACTGAACCCAGACCTGGCAGTCCTCTGCTCTATATGTGTTTGGGGCCTCATATCATCTGGTGTATGCTGCGTGTTTGGTGATCCAGTATCTGAGAGATCTCAGGGGTCCAAGTTAATTGAGACTGCTAATGTTGCCTGAGTCTGCACACTGTTCAAATACTAAATATTTTTATAATTAGTGTTATGTGAAAATATGGCATTATCTTTTCCCAGGCCTAAAAAAAGGATATGATTCCATCAGCCTGTAGGGAGAAAACTCTTAATTCTCCCTTTTTGATTTTCTCCAAGAAACTCAGACTGGAAGTAGGAGCCAATGATAAGCAGTCGAATTAAAGAGAGCAGAAACTCTGGGAATTAGAAAATGATCCTCTGTCTCTGTGGGCTATTAAGGAGCAATGAGACTTTGATGTACTGAAGAAGATGAGCTTAGCTTCTTAGAACAATGTCTTAAGCTATTAGGGGATCCGATCCTATGGCACAGCCTTGTCAAGTAATTGCTTAAGAAATTGTATGAAGGCTGAAAAACAGGCAGTCGGACTGAACATTAAACCTTTGACTTTAACTGAATAGCATGATGAGAATATCTGTAGTGGTCTTTTGTCCCAATGCATTTAACACAGTGTACCTCTAGTGGGCTGCTGGCATCAAGGTATTCAGGGCACATATTTCCAAAATTAGAACATACCCTGTTATTTGTACTGTGAACAATTTAATATACATCAAAAATTTAAAGTAGGGATAGAACAGTTTTACACATTAATATTTGAGAAAAAGATTTTTGATCCCAGTAATGATATATCTCTACAAACTTAGGAGAGGGTGAGTTGAACTCCTAAAGTGTTCTATGAAGACCTACTCTTGAGATTTAAAAATTCTCTATGTTTCTCAGGTGATGCGAATCATCACAGAAGATAGCAAAAGCATGAAATAGCATTTCCATTATTTGATATAAGATATTTGCGATATTTAGTCCAACGCATCACATAAAATGCCTGGTTACTGCCTGCAAATGTCGTTCTACAGTGTCTTCTGGTGTGTTTATGCTCGTCCAATCTGAGCCTCCTCTTTGCTGCAGGCATCATGAAATGACCTTTTTGGCAGCATCTGCTCCCTTTTGAATTTGTGTGCCTTTCCTGAGTGCCATTATCTCATTAAATCATTTATATACAGGAAGAGGGATGCTACAGTGCATAGTAAAACCTCACAATTTGTCTTTTATATCCTCCACCCTTTTTACCAAATGCATTCAGAGTAAGACCTATATAAATAACTTAATTAAAATCAGACATTTAATGTTAGGGATGAGTGTTTTTGACATGATGGCATAGATAGAGTTTAAACCTTAGAATAATTTTTAAGTCCTGAATGACAAAAGCTGATTTATGCAACTTTGTGCTTCCTAGGACGTTGCTGTTTTCCCACAATATAGTAAAGCCTTTTTCTAACTTGTTGTTATTACTGTATTCTCTTAAGTCACATGACATCACTTTGCTGATGACTTTCACCTCAATGTTTTATGTGTAGAATTAAGAGTGACTTGATTGTTTGTGCTGCAGATTTCTTTTAAGCCATAGCGTAAAGGGTTTGAATGGAATGTTGAATCAGAATCAAGTCACTAGTCTAGGAATTAACCTCTCTGATGGCTAATTAAAAACCTTGAGGATAAAACTTCCTAAAAGACATAGTGGCTTATTTGATCATATGTGTGATATAGTCAATATTCCTCCTATAAAGTTCATAGCAGAAGTTTTAGTTATAATTTCTCTATTTAATCCTAGACCTATTACCTATTAATTTTGTGATGTCCAGCAATTAGTCTTTTTGTATTTCAGTTTACATGTCTATAATTTATTGGAGCGTTTAATGAGGTAATCAATGTTAAATGACCAAATGATGGTTGTCAATGAGCTTTCCCAATTAGACCTTCTTGTTTGCTTTTTATTGCTATTTTCAGTTTTAATAAAAATTTAATTCCAGATCTTCAATGAGATGATGAGGCATGGGGCATCCTGAATTAGTCTACAGGGCTCAGAAAGCAGTTTCCTCATCACAACTCTTAACATTTGTAATACCTCAGAGAAGCCAAGTGTATAAAATCCTTCAGAAATATTTGTGGTTAACCAGAAGAGAGGACCGTCCCCTCCTGTTTTCTAAAAGGATGAATGTGATAAATAAATGTCTCATTTATATCTGATTTGAAAGTCATACACAGAACATGGCCAGTCACGTTGTTCTACTTAGAGACCTCAGATATTCAGATATTTTAAATATTCCATTAGTCATTGAGGATCAATTTGGTAATGAATGGACTTTCCAGAGTCCAACTTACAGGCAACAGTTAAGGTATTTATTGTAGGTTTGATGGTGTAGGAGTATGTGTATGCGAATGTATGTGCTGTTATATCCATGGGTATGCATTCAACTGCATGTATGTATACACATATATACATGTATATTTATTGAAGGAAACAAATATTATATAATTTGGTAAAATTGTCTCTAATTCTAATAGATATTGAAATATAGATTACTTCATGATGAGTTTTTATTTATGTATTTTTTTAAAATTATTTACATCTGGAATTCAGTTTCTAGTCCCTCCTTTCCTTCCAATTTCTTCTCTACCTCCTTCTTCTTTCACCATACAGCAGTTTTCCATTTCTACTCAGAAAAGCGTGGGCCTCCTATGGATATCACCATTCACGGCATAACAAGTTACTGTAAACCTAGGAACTTCCTCTTCTGTTAGGGCTGCACAGGGTGTTTTTAAGAAACCCATGGAGAACACTTGTCAAGAAAATGGAGCCACCTGGATTATCACTTTGAAAGTACTATTAGTAGTAAAATCTAACCAGAAGTCATGATACCAGCCCAAACTGTCAATAATCAGGACATTCCACAGTATAAAATCATATGCTCATTTTTTCTGGATACATACTAATTGGATGTTTTAAATAAATATTTTTCATTTTGTTATTAAATTTTTAACTAGAATTTATTTAATAATTTATTTTTCCAACTCCCTTTGAATATATACTATGGAATTATTGAAGGGATTACAATGAAAACATTGATATCTAGATAATAGGATACTAGCAGTAGAGTGTTAGAGGTACAGGATTGATGAACATAAATAATTTTTCATTTTTTGCCCTTAAAGAGCTGACAGGTGAGTGAAGAAACAACCAACAAACACACACTTAAGCTAATGTCAAGTAGAAATTATAGATATCCTATTAGAGAAATCTGATAAAATACAGAGAACAGCTAAAGAAGATGTACCAACCACAATCAATACATCTATAACATAATATCACCACCTCTAAGGATCAGAGAACATCATAAAAGCAGCAGCAGCAGTTAAATTAATAAAATCCAGATAATCAGTACCTCTTCTGAAAAGTAGCAATAAAGACCTATACCCATAAAATCTAAAGAATGTGACACCTTAAATAAGACTTTTATAGCAACAACACAAGTTGACAGACCACCGCAGATCAGGGAAATCTCATTTCTACTCATCACTGGGTAAAGAGATAATTAATGGCTGACATGAGAAGGAGTATCAGTTTTTTTTTCCTCTGAAAATAAGCCCCTGATAGGCTATCCAATTAGAAGTGCTCAGTTCTAAACACATACATACAAATAACACTGAATAGATTCACTGGGCGTAGTACTGTAATTTATCAAAAGCATAAAGATAAACAGTAATTTAACAGGGGTGAGCATGAGTCTATTATCACTACTATGTGAGATACCCTTAACCTTGACCTCTAAACTGATCTCCACCTGCGATCTCCTTTGGTCCCAAATGCAATTAGCACAAGCAGCTATAGTCCTTAGCATTTGAACACAATATAACTATACTCATAGGCTGTGGAGTTTATGTTCTGCTACCTCTGAGTGACATAATTTGGAAGAAAATAATTAAACATGCTGAGCTTTCATTTTCTAATTTACAAGAGGGGAAAAACAAAATATATCCAACAATTATAATTTTGAAGAAAATGAATCAATGTATTTAAGTCATTAGGCAAACAGTGTCTTAGAAGGAAAGTGCCAATAAAACTATGAGTTTTTTTTTTTTTACTTCACCAAGGAAGCTTCCTGAACACAGTGAGTCCTTAGTGAATGTGAAGGACTCATTGTTGTCTGATGAGTAACTGTTACAAAATAGAACTTCCTTTGGATAGCAGGAGAGTTTATTATTTTTAATTTAATGAGTTTAGTAACCTACACCCATTATTTATAGTCTCATGCTATGATGACTATATATTCTTAGTATCCAGGTTAACTATGGAAAAATATCTTCGTCTATATTGTGAATATACATGAATGCCTAACCTAATAAATTCAGAAAACGAACATGCTGAAAGTAATCAGAGCAGCTACAACTTGTAACATATTTTAGGAAATTAACCATTCTTTCTGAAACCTCTCAAAATTAGGTAAACAGCTTTAATCATCTGACAGCTGGAGAAAGAGAAGCAATGAGTCCCTAGATTCCACCCCTATGCCCAGATTATTAAATGACTTGAGTTGATTTCTTAACTCATTAATGTACTTCTTCCCCCTTTATTCGCAAAGCATTTTCCATTTGACTAGACATTCAATATCTTAATAAAGATATCGTCTTATCACGTATGTATGTGGGGTATAGACATGGGTATGGGTAGGGCATGTAAGCCAAGGTGCCTTTAGAGGTCTGAAGATAGAAGTAGATCCCCTAAAAATAGAGGCATAGGAATTTGTGAACCACCCTACATATAGGTTCTAGGAAGCAAACTCAGGTTCTCCAAAAACCGAGCCAATACTCTTAATTCCTGTGTCATTTCTTCAGCCCTTCCTACAGATAATTTTAGTGGGCAACTCAAGGACTGACTGATGTGCTGCCATCTTGTTTTTCCTTTCTTTCATTTGCATTCAGTGTCTAATTTTTGTAAGTGGAGCAGTTGATACAGACATTATACATGTTAGAGGCCCTCCTACTGTGGGGGATGCAGTATGTATCTTTATTCTCTGATTACTTAAACACGGGCTGATGTTTCCTATCTTATTAGAAGTAGGAATTCTAACAACTTGTAATTATTTGAGGTATATTATTTTATGTTATTATAAGTGAATAGGGATGATTTAAAATATACAGTATTATTATGAGCTTTGGCTAAACTACTGTGTTCAGAGGATATATCTTTTTTTCCACTAGGCATATCTCTTTTTAACCCCTGGTTAAATTTCTTCACCTCTATTTTGCTATTATAAAAACATTCAGTTTCTTGGAATAAATTTGCAGGTTTAAAGCCATATGAAGAGACAAAATCATACACATTTCACATATATTTATACATACACATATTTATAATATAATTTCTATTAACTGCCTTCAGAATCTCCCTCTCCTCTTTCTCTCCCTTCCCGTCTCCTCTCCCCTCCTCTTACCCCCCCCCCTCTCCTCCCCCCCTCCCCCTTATACGTGCTCTGCACACGCGCACAAACACACACACACACACACACACACACACAGACACAAAATTTCTATATTGTTTTAAAGATATTTTAAAACATATGGCTTCTGAAAGCACTATTATACATGAACCTAACAGTTTTGGCATTCTCTAATTGACATCCATACAACTCCATGCTAACCTCCTGGAATTAACAATTCTCATGAGTTAGAAACTTAATATTCCCCATAAATGCCCTCACTTTCATCATTATCCATACTTTGATGTTCCCTCAGGTTATCTGAGCCTTTGATGAACTAACTATAAGTTTAGAGGTCCCCATAACCCATCCAGAATCATTAATTCCCTTAAATAACAGAAAATCCAAGAAGTTCTACACTTAGTGTTAGCTTCAGTATAAACATCCACTTAAGGGAACATCTAGGCAGTACAAGGCCTCCATACTTTCTTCCTGTTTATGTAGTAGTCATAGCAGCCCAGGCCAATTAGGGTGTTCGCTAACTATGAACCTCACTGAAGTCTGGAGCCCAGATTTGTTGCTCAGGTTTTACTGCATAGTCATGATTGATGACATTATTAAACACATGGTTGTACTTAATCAAATATCCCATTCTGTCCTAGGAAGTCAAGGTAGCTGTAAGTGCTAAAGATCTAATTGCTTAGCTGCTTAACCCATTGGTCAATTCCCATCCAGAAAAAAAAAATTACAGGTACACTGTGAGTCACTGCACAGAGAAAACAAAGACAGTCCTAACAAATAGAAAATAGGTTATGAAACTATATTTTGGGAACCAAGGGTCACTGGAGACCATATCAACTTTGATTATTCAGTAGTTGTGCATTTTAAAAATTATTCATAGTTTAGAAATGCAGGTAAAAAGTAAAAATAAGAGGAGATGTGCTTTAATAAGCTACCACTTCTATCTGAATTGTCACTCAACAGAAATAGACAGAGAAGAGCTATTTATTTTGAATTTGTCACATTTTCGATTCTTTTATATGTTCCTGGACACACGTACAATGGAGGTGAACAACTGTTACCACTTGTCAGTTACAGACAAGATACTCTGATTTAATAGTAATTATAATTGAACTAAAATGGATCAGAGGATGGCCTTGTTGGGCACCAATGGACGGAGAAGCCCTTGGTCTTGCCAAGGCTGGACCAATGTTGGGGGGGATGGATGGAGAGGAGAACACCCTTATAGAAGAAGGGGAGGGGGATAGAATAGGGGGCTTATGTCTGGGAAAGTGGGAAAAGAAATAACATTTAAAATGTAAATTTTAAAAATCCAATAAAAGAAAGAAAAAAAGAAAAAATGTCATACTTTAGTGCTTCTCAGTCCACTTGCACTTCTCATGAACTGACTGTGATCATAGATTCCCACCATTACAGTAGGTCCAGGCATTTTCTTGAACAGCCTGCAGAACACCAGAAAATACTGACCTTAGACTCTAGCGTTAGTGGAAAGGAAGCCAAACAAATCCTTTCATCTCCTTCCTACTTAGACTCACAGCAAAGTAGGATACCGAATGTGTATGAAGGCATATCATTCTAAAAAGAGATAATACTCTATTTCCAAAGCAGTGGCAATCAGCAAAGAAATATGGAGTAAAGGACAGTGGTGTGTCGTATCTATCAAGTCATTGCTTCTATGTCTTGTCCTGGATATCTCTGCAGACCCACAACTATTTATTGCATGTTCTTGCCCTGTTGAATCTACATGCCTCTCTTCTAAACATTGGAGATAATATCAAACTTATCAGCTAACCGCTAATGAGTCCTAGTGTGAGCAATATACTAAAATAGAAAAGAGTTGGGACTGCTAAAGTTATCACTATAATAAGAAAGCTCTCTTTAACTTTGTGAAGTGGTGTACTTGACTACAGAATGAGACTGGCTCTCTCAAATAAACAAAAGTGCTTATATTTAAACCTAGATCTATTAACATGGAAATAAGAGCTTAGCTAGCTTTAAAATCCGATTTATTTACTTTCAACGATATAACATTCTCATAAATCCTCTAGTAGTTTCTAGGGTCACTTTATTATGAACCAAAGAATGATGTCGCCACTTAAAAAGGCCCATATTAACTGTTATTCCTGTTCATCATCTTGACACAATCTAGAATCACGTGGAGACAAACCTCTAAAGAGTTATGCTTGTGAGGTTTATTTTGATTTCATTAAGTGATATATGAAGATCTGTCTTCTCCATCAGCAAGACTCTTCCCTAGACAGTAGATTCTGATATAAAGTAGAAGGAGCCAGATGAAAGCTTATTGACTATAATGTAAGAAGATTGGATGCTTCAATTTTCTGCTGTACTTCTGCCTTGATTTCCCCCACCACGGTGGACTGTGCCTTGAAATATGAACCAAAATAAACTTTTTTTTGCTTCCTTAAGTTGCTTCTGTGGTGTTAATTTATCACAGCAACAGGAAAAAGAAGCTAAGACACCTATAAGCCCTGAAATTTATAGATCAGCTTTAATTTTTTTCTCACCTGTGGGTTAATTGCATCAAGTTCTTGCCACATTTACACAGCCTATCAAACAGAAAGGACATTCTCCTGAAAGGTGAAAGTATCTGTCCTTAATTTTTGGTTTTATCTCTGGTAAGACTATAATTATGGCTTGAATGGAGAAATCAGTTAGGAAATATTTTAGGTGTCATTAAAAATATTTAAATGGAGAAAATACCAACCAACCAGAGCTGCCAGGGACTAAACCACCATCCAAAGTATACACATGGACAGACCAATGGCTCCAGCTGCATATGTAGCAGAGGTTGGCCTTGTTGGGCACCAGTAGGAGGAGAAACCCTTGGTCCTGCTGAGGCTTGATGCCCCAATGTAGAGGGATGTCAGGGTGGGGAGGTGGGAAGGGATGGGTGGGTGGATGCTTGGGAGAACACCCTCATAGAAGAAGTATAAAGGGTTTATGGACAGGATACCAGTATAACATTTGAAATTTAAATTTAAAAATATCCAATTAAAAACATATAAAGGCATATCCATTTGTTTGTAGAACAAGGGGATGTTACAATCTGTTGTGGTTCCTTGGAGTATTGGTTTATACAAGGCACACATTTTGTACTGCAGGAAAGAAATCAGACCCAATATGCATATAGATTAGATAAACAATGGTTTATCTTAACCATTGAGAAATAGCATATATGTAAAGGTATATTTATATAAATGACATGCATTATGCCTGGTGGACATGGATTCAATTTTATTCTAGAATTTGGCAGGAACCTTTAGCATTACATTTATAGTAATCTCTAATCGTTTTAGGCTAAGGTGCTTTTCTTAACACCAAGACATTAATTCATTTGTACCTGGAATTCCTTAATGATCAATGCTTCCTTACAGTGGTAAGTCAGGGCTATGGCTTGAGTATGTGATGCCTCCAACAGGGTTATATAACATTCATCTGAAGAGATTGGGAATTGGAGAGGCTGGTTGAATATAATATGTCCTTGAGTACAAATGCCCTTGACAGAATATCTTGCCTTTAGCCTCTTCTCTGTTTCTTGGCACCATGATATGAGCAGTTATACCTTGGCCCCCTGCCCTTTTGGCTTGATGTTCTACTTTATCGCAGCCAAAATGACCGGACTAAATCCCTATGGACTGAAAACATGAATCAAGATAAAGAGTCTCTTGTGTAACTTATTAGTGTCACATATGTTCTCATGAAGAAAATACCTAAAATGCGCAGTAATTCAATGCATGTGCTAAGTATAGACAACACAGTCTGATAGTTATAAAATTGTTTCATTGCATTCATATATGCAGTTGTATATGTATATATTTTATATGTATGACCATGTAAACATTTACATATGTCTCTCTGTGTAAGAGATAAATAGATATGGTTTGTCTTTAGGATGAATTGTGCTTAGAGGTCATTATAGTTAAAGATAAGCTGATGTTCAAGGTCTGAGGCCTGTGGTTCCTCTTCTGGCTGCATCTGGCCCTTCTTTCTCAGACCTCTGAAAGTTGGAATGTTATTGGTGGTCTGATTAGTTACTGAGAACGTGATCAAGGAGTAGTCTCAAGCCCTAAATTTTTCATTAGGGAATTCTCAAAGACCAAAAAGTAAGCTGAAAAATTTTGGAAGGAGACAAGTCCTAGCCTACGGAAGAAGAAGGCAGGAATTTACAGAGATAATCATTTAAAAGAACTTTAAAACTATTCTCTTGAGCCAAATAATATACTAGCCATCTGTGCCTTTTCTCAATGCTGTCATCCAATTGTGTAGAACTGTATCTTTCAAAGTGCTTTGTTGCATTAGTCTCTTACACCTGTTACTCTTTTCAGCATCAGTATACATATTCTTGAGCACATCTAGCTACTCCCTTCCTGAACCACAGAAGATGATATTCACATATTCAAACTCTAAATATTTAATACATAGATCAAAATGGTAGTGGAGTACTGAGCCAAAATTGGGATTCTTTGTGACTCATTTCTTTGAGGTGAGTGTTGAAGTAGGAGCATGGTGAAGTGACACGCACTTCATGAGGAGCAGGCATGCTTTGTTGGAATAGCTCTGTGAGCTTGAGCTCAGCACTTACTTCCTGAAACTGTGTTAACTGGCACCCCTGTAGGTTTTAAAGAGCTTGATGCAGTTTCCTAAGGGGCCCACTGCCTTTTCCCCACAGAAGGCAAATTGTACAAAGGGAAGATGTTCTCCTAAGACAACAAAAACTATGTAATTTTTCATAATCAGAAATGCCACGTGGTAGTGCAAAACCCATGTCAGAAATTAATCTTGGGAAGTGTGGTATGGAGTGAGGGAAAGAGAATAAGGCTTAAAATAAATCGGATTTAAAATTGTAGAACTCTTAAATCTGATATCTCTAAATAAAGAGAAGTCTCCTTGAGGTGACATTCTTATGTCTTAAATGAACAACTGTTTTGGTAAATGAACTCATGTTTTGGTAAGAGTTGACCTTCATAAACCAGTACACTCCTCAACAAATAAAAAATTTTCTATCAACACAAAGTTTCTTCCTGTTTTCTCTAACAATTCTCCCTTGCAACAAGCTCAATCATGCCCTGAGTTTTATCGTAATAGATTCAACTTGACTTTTTGAAATTTTAATAAAGATATAGGATATTTGGCACCTTGCTAATTGATATAACAAACTAGTTTACAAAGGCGACTTAATGAAAGAAGGAAGTATTTGTTTTGGGTTACAGCTCCAGTAAATACTGGGCCATATGTCAGGAGTCATGGTGTGGGGAAGAGACTGATAACATTGCATCTTTACTCAGTGAGCAGAGAGTGATGGGTGCTGTAGTGGGCCAGATTTCTTCTTTTTTATTCACCTCAGAACATTATATCGTGCAATGTGGCCACCCACGGTTATATGTCCTTATACTTCAAGTAACCAAATCCAGAAAATCCCTCTTAGACACACCTTCAAGGTTGCTTGTGCAGTGATTCTAAATCTTGTCAAGTTGACAATGAAGATTAGCCCTCCGATGTAGTAGCACATTCTGTTTGTTGGTGTCCAGGTTATTTCTGTTGACCGTATGGTTTTAAGATTCATCTCTCTAGAGAGTTTCAGCAGTTTGTTCTTTTCCATTGCTGAGTGGTATTACGTCCTCATCCTATAATATATCCCAATTTGTTTAAGTCATTTCTCAAATGACGGAAATTTATGAAATTTTCAGGTTTTGTTCACTGCACACAAATACATATCTACATTTCCAAAGCAGTTTTGCAAAACATTTGGTAAACATGATTTTTTTATTTTGCCTGTGATATATACATGCATATGGCTGTATAACTCCTTGCCAGGCTAGAGAGAGATGTTGAATGACTTTTCTATCATTCTCTAGCTTACTTCTTCCCTTGAGACACTGTTTCTCACTAAACTTGAAGCTGACCAGTAAGATCCTGCCATTTTCCCCTCTTGCCCTCAATGCTAGACACTGGGGCTCTAAGACCCATAAGATCATGCTTAGATTTTATATCTGGGTACCTAGAATTCAAACTTAGATCTTTATACTTGCATAGCAAGAAGTGTTAAAAATGATCCATCTCCTCAAGCCAGTATATGTTTTGGTTTTCCTTGGAAATCACTTCTAGGCACAGAATTGCTGGATCTTAGGATGGCATTATGCTTAACTGTATTAAACCATCTAAGCTGTTACTAAAATCAGTCTTACTATCCCCCTAAAAGAAGTTCAGAGATCTTTCCCATAACTGCTTCAGATCTTGATGTTGTCAAACTTTTGAATTTTTACCTTTCACCTGGTTGTGTATTTATATTTCAGTTTGAATTTAACTTGACTCCTTGAAGACATCATGTAAACGTATTGCTTTCTTTGACATTCTGTTTGCACGGAGGATATGTTTCCATTTTCTCCAGGTTTTGTCACATTTTAAGATCACATGTTGTAGATGAGATGAAATTGGGTCTCTGTTTTGTTCTTAGTTCATCTGAGGTTATAGTACGTTTGCACATGTAAAATTTTTGTGAGGAGGCCGCCATTTTTATTAACACAGTCCATCAGAGCTTTTAAACTGTCACTGGCTTCCTGTCATGTCTTCTGTTAGTCATTAAGTATTCTTTAGATTGATGTTTCTTGGCTAAATCGTTTTCAAGACTTTTTGTTTTATCATCCAATGTTAATGTATTGATCTTTCCAGGGACAGTCATCTGTACTTTAATTCATTCCAGTTCATTCAGAGATAATAATGTGCTAAATCATATAAGAAGGGTAAAGAATAAATCTATTTAACCCAGCTCTGTCTTATAAAATATCGCTGCCAACTATTTTTATTATATGTGTCCTAATAGGTTCAGATTTATCTACTCAGCATCCAGTTATATTTTCCTATAATTAACAAAAATGATTTTTTAAACTCTCTTGTTTATCATTTTACTTTATGATCCTTTGAGCCGGCATGAAACTTACCTCAGTGTTTCATACAGGTAAATCTGTTGCCAGAAGGTTTTCGCGGCCTTAATTGTTTAAGAATGATTAAGTATTTCTCCCCTGTTTTGTGTATCTTTGTACTCATTTTATCCAATTCCATAGACCTAGAACTCACGGTAATGATTGAACTTCTAAGCATTGGAATGTTGTGGCCCCCTCATGTGATGATGGCCATTTGTTGCCGATGAGAAGTCTGTACTGCAATGCAGTATTTATTTGTTTATAAAGTGATGGCTTTCTTTGGCTTTTTCCAAAATATTCTTTCTTAGGTTTTGTTAAACTTGTGATGTACTAATATACCTAGTTATGTTTTGTTTAGTATACATCCTTCTGACTGTTTTGGAGCTTCCTAGATCTGTAGGTATAGATGATTTCCATGAAGAAAGATGATGTGTTTAGTGTTTCTTCATGTCTTGTGTGTCCAGGGTGGGGAGGGAAGGTGATAGTGGGGGGATTTTGTTTCACTACTCTGGAGATTCCAGTTAGGGTCACCCTTGATTGATTGTCATGATGGTAACTAAAGCTTTGCTTATTGCCCACATCAGATCTGATCTGATTCAAACTCTGAATTCTTTATTTCTGACGGTATTTTAAAACTGAAGTTTTTTGTAGAACTTATAAGACTACCAGATAATGTATTCCGGACCAATGATCTTTTTCCCTATCACAATTATCTAGAGTCAGCATGGGTTTAGCTTGCCAAAAGAATATTACTGGGACCTGTGATTCCAGGAAACAGACATTTTATGTCTCTGGTGTGACCATTCCAGACTTTTATGTCCAAGCAGTGACTTTTTATAGTTTTTCCTTATTTTTGCAATTTATTCTATAATACAGTATATATTAATATTTAATTGCAATGTTGTCTTGTAATGATCTTTGGATGATTTTCTCTTCCTTATATTCCTTTGTCAGTGATAGAAAACTATATACATATAATTAGATCCTAGGCCCAGAAACCACCAACATAGGGGTATTGCATTCAGGGACATTGGGCTACATAGTTATTATGGTATTAATATTTGTTATTATAAGATTTTAATATTAGAATGGGCAATTTACCTTTGTATTATTTCTCAGGTCCTCACATCTCCTTGCTTTGGACTATCCTGCCTATGTATCTTCTGTGTCCTCTCTCATAATTATATGCTGTAATCCTAATTTCCAAGGTGAAAGTGTTTGAAAATGGTGTCTTTGGGGAACAAGTTGGCTGAGATAAATTCATTAGGGTGAAATCAGTGCTTCATGAGAAGATGTATCAGAGAAAGTATCCCCACTCTTCTCCATCCTGCTCTTTCCATGTCTTCCTGGTAGGGACACACTGAGAAGGTATAATACTACAAACAGGGAGAAAGAGATCCCTTCCCAGAACCTTAAACAAACAAGCCAAATAACCACCAACTAAATGAAACCACCACAACCAGAAAAGAATAAAGCTAGAACAGCTTTGATAGCTTACTTTGCAATATCATAAAACTGTACAATTTGAAGCAGTATAGTCCAGACATGATAAGAGATGGAAACAAAATGGAATGCCTAGATGTGAACTAAAATGTCTGTAACTGCTGATTTTCCACAAAGATGCTAAGGATACATGGTGGAGAAAGGATAGCATTCAATATAAGATTAATTATATACATACAAAAGTGAAACTAGACATCCTGATCTCCCACAAGTTAAGAGGATTAAATCAAAAAGCAACAAAGACATCAAAATAAGGCACAAAATCACCAGAAGAAAGCCAATGAGTGAGTGTATCAGGACTTTAGAGTGTAGCATTTTCTGGAGATGCTACAGAAGTACAGGATATAAAAAATATAGAAATATTATATCAGGGAAAGCTTCTTTATAATGAAGGATATATTAATGAATTGAAAGGACAACCTATAAAGTATTTGTTAATAGTTCGAACCACAAACAATTAACATTCAGTGCATAAAAGGGACACAAACAAATCAATTCAAAATAGTAAACAATCAAAGGACAAATCACAGCTAGTATTGTTATTAAAAGTGGCAATAACTCTAAATAGAAGAAGCCACAAACATGGCTATCAGATATGAACAAAGATGTTGAACATAATTTGTCATCAGGGAAATAAATGCATTCTATTCACTAACGACATTGATGTAATTTGCATTGTTTTTCAACTATTTCAATTTGAAATTGCGTTGACATTTATAGTTACATTCCTTTAATACTCAAATTTTAAAACAGTCCCACATTAGAAATTATGGAGTTCTCAAAAGCTCTGCTTGAAAAATATATATTGGCTTTATAGTGCCCATCTAGTAATTCTAGTAGAATCTACTTCTTTTATTTACCCATTTGTTTAACTAATGTTTACAGAGGGACAAGCTTTTAAGTGGCTAAAATGTATCATTTTATATCTCTAATGCAAATATATATAAAATGGCTTTAAAAGTTAAATTGGAGGTTTTTAGATAGTTGATGGGGCAATTCTGTTTCTATATTGAACCTAATTATATTCTAATTTTTCTTCTACTTTTTTTTTCTTGATTGCTCGGGCTTCTAAACTTCTTGGACATCATTGTGTTAGGCAGCTACCAAAAACCATGAATGACAGTTTTCCAGAAAACAAAGCTGTGAATGAATGGGGTGCACTAGGGAAAATGGGGCAGCAATCAGCACATGAATAAAGACCACAGCTGAGCTGGACCAAATGTGGAAGATACAGCTGAAGTAGAACTACAATAGAACTGATTTGGCATTAGGTCCAGTTTTATAATGGCATTTGAACCACATTCCATTTCTTCTGGTAACCTGCTTACACCTGTGTTTGTCATCCCTGTTGCAACTCTTGATGAACTCTTACTGGGATGATCTGAGTGAAAGCAATGAGATAGTATGTTTTCTATTTATGGTAGCTACAGGGGAAAGGCTGTGTATGTGACAACATGGAGGAAACATCCTACCTGTTTTACACACCAAAAATAACACCCAGAAAATGAGAAGAGGTAATCAAGCCATTCTAGGATCAAATGGATTTGGGTCTAACTCAAAACCAGCTGGGATATGGCATAGTGAGCAAAGCAAGCCAGTGTGAAAGTACTAAGTTAAAGAGTAAAGTACACAATAGTTTCTCGAGTCTGTTGTGCAAAACTGAAGCAAGATTGGCAGGCTTGAATCTGGCAAGAAAGGTTAGACTCATGCCACAGAGCTGGCTTTCTTCTGTGCAGCAAATTATTACTGAGCATATATGACAACAGAGGTGCTCTCGCGTAGTGAGCAAACGCAAGACCAAAACAGGCAAAGTGTTTCCAGTTTACTGCTGAAGAACAGAGTAAGAGTGCTACCAGTTAAATATATTTGATTAATGTGTGATGGAATCTACAGAAACAGGTAGGAAACTTCTCTGAGATAAGCCTGCCACATAAATCCATCCTCTAAGGCGGGGGTGACTGCTCAAGATAACCAACTCAAAATTTACCTTGTATTTGGTCATGAATTATATTCTAAAAAATGTGTTCCAAGTAGGACATTAGCCTCAGCAGATTCCAACCTAGGAAAAACCAGCAATGGTCACAAATGAACACTATGTGATATGCTGCACTCAATGCTCCAAAAGAGCCTGCAGCTTAAAACCAGATGCCCAAATAGGAGTTGTTTGTGGAGTATTCACGAAGTGTTTTCAAAAAGCTAGCCTTAGGATGGTGAGATGGGTCATTGGGAAAAGACATTTGCTTCCAATTCTGAGGACCTGAATTCCATCGCTAGCACCGCCATGTAGGAGAGAACTGATTCTTACAGTTATCTTCTGACCTCACATGCCCATGCATGCACAGAAATAAAATACAGTCATTTTGAATTGCTTTTAAAACTTTTAATTCCTTTTTAAAGGAATCTAACATTCATTTAATAAACCTCAGGTAAGAGATAGCTAACACATTTACTATTCTGTATAAACCTCTGACAAATGGAAACTGAAGACACAAGATTTCTTTCTTTTTTTTTTTTTTAATTTGTTGCCAAGGAGCAAATTGTTTTGTTTTCTATGCCCATTCAAGTTTTGGGATACTCTCTTCATCACGATTTCTGAGAACTGGAATAAAAGACGAGGAAGGGAACAATATTCATCTTAATGTTTTTATGAGGTATTAGTGGGCAACAGGAAGTTGGGGGAGAGCATAGCAAATTGAGTATTTGTAGAAAAGGAAACAAGAGCCTGTTTGTGTCAGCCACTCCGATTAGCATCCATGAGAGGAAGCTGTAGTCCTACTTGACTGACTCTTCTGTGAGTAGAAATGGCGCCTGTGCTATGATTGGAACCAGGTTAAGTTTGTCAGTAACGGTTGCTTCAGAGTGCTCCTCATGCCTCAGAGTCTCTCATGTCCTCTATTTTAGAGTCAAAACTACATGTGTGGGAACTCTCTTAGAATCTGACTGACTGTCAAAGGGATGGTTTTGGGTAGCTGCAGACAATATTGGAGTCTGAAAATATACAGAAAGGATTTTAGTAAATTACATACCTTACTCGTTTTGTGTCTGACTCTAATGAAGTGCATCTTGAGACATGCTTTTATCGCTATAACAAAATTCCTGAGACTAAATAGTGCGTAGAAAATGAAGTTTATTTATCTCATTGGGAAATGTAGTGCATAGAGATGGCATGAGTTTGTATCTAATGAGGGCCCCATATGTGTTTGTGGCACAATGATAGAGTGAAAGTGAGTCAGGATTTTACGTTTTATAAGAAGTCACTTCTATGGTGATTACCCATTAATTCATGGAACCATTCATCTGGCCACAGATCGATTCTCCTAAGCCATTCAAATCTTACAACCCATTTGCCACTTAAACCTCTTATTTGACTGCACCTATCAATACCCCATGATGTAGATTAAATTTTTTCCTGACTTTTGGTGGGTACATTCAAACATTATCAAGTTGGTTTCCTGCTGGTCTAGCAAACTAGACTCAGCCATTTCTAATACATTTTTTCTTTGTTCCTTGTCCCCTTGAACTATATGCTTGCTTACATTCTGTACTATTATTTTGTGATTGTGCCTCCAGGCCCAAAATATAAATAAATTAAGAAAAAGGATGGCACAGTCATTTCTCACCCATTGTACCAGATCCTTTGATTTCTTCCATGATACCAGACAGAGGCTGCTGGGCTCTGATAAATACTTTGGGAGGTAGAGTAACCTTCTGATTAAATCCTGAGGACTGCTATAATAAGGCTTATAAAACATAAACAAAAGCCTCATCTGTGGAAGGCAGAGCCTAGGTCTTTTCCATAGAATGAGGCTGCAGTCACCTAAGACATCTGTTTTCAGTACAGGCAAAGGTTCCCAAGGTAATTCAGCCTTTAAGATTCCATACCTTAGGGGGATTCCCACCTAGATTTACTTCAAAGACATCATGTGCTTGGAAACTCATCCTGCATTTTCTTCTAGAATAATGTCATGTGTTTCTTGTTTTCATGTAGAAAAATCTCTTGGGGACCAGTAAATAGCAAAAGACATGAGCAGACAGCAAATCCAAAATGGGTCTATCAAAGTATCTGAGCAGATGTTGTAATGGAGCAAGGATTTGCTCTCTTCTTCTGGGTGTTGCCTTTTGCTGAGTTAGAGTTTTGTGCAACTAGAGTCAACCGAAGTGTCTAATTGAAATAAGAACTCATCACCAAGATTGAGTTAAAAAATGGAGGGTGATATTTGATTAATTAGAAAATCTCCAAAAACAGGCAAAATTATTCTTTGTTTTAGCATTGTATAACTTATGCTTCTTATGTGCCACAAAGCTGTCTATATGTTTCTTTGCCAACTTCAAAGCCAAGCCTAAGAAAGGCATTGCTCCCTCCATATATGCTGTAGAGACACGGTTCTAATATAGGATTACCTCTTCTGTCCAGCCTTTGTCTGCCTAGCTAGGTTGCTAGTTTTGTTGTTCTGAGTAATGAAAAGGCTGCAGGGGAACAGTATTCTACTGTCTAGGAAGCAGCCAAAGTTGGTCCTGTGTTCATTGGCATCAAAGGGAGTTTTCTTGTTTTCCTTCCACTATGAACAAATTGGACTCCTGAAGTTTCATATGCTAATGGAGTTGCATTGCTAAATATGAGTGATAAGTTGTGAACAACCAATCCCCTTTCGAGTTAGTGAAAACTATTATGTATAGGTTTATTTTTTGCTGTAGTTTTAAATTGCATGTAGATGGTGTCCACATAGAGACTGACAGTAGCACGACAAGCAATTATTACAATTTTCCCAATCGAGCTCACTGCTGTGCAGAGCTTATCTATGATTCCATTAGAAACACAACCTTCTCGTCTAGAATTGATTTTTCTTTTTAAATATTGTTTCATCTGCACTTTTAAATTAAATCTGTTTATCTCTCCTTGAAATCCATGACCAGAAATCAAAGCTAAACATTTCTACCTGCAGTTGTATTTCTATGTCTGTTTAACTATAAATAGAAATATTTTCAAAGACTATTATGTAGGATATGAAGTTTTTCCCCTTCAGAGGCTAAATCTCATTATTTTACAGACTTAAACCGTAAAATGTCTTTGTATTGACTAGAATACCATTTAGAAGGCAACTAATTTAAAACAGTACCTAAATCTTCTACAGGTTTTGATTACTGTAAAAAGTTTTAAAATACTATAATGTCAGTTAGTTATTGAGCCAACTTACTTATTATGTACATTGATACAACATTTCTCATAGGAATTCATCCTGCAAAATACAATGCATATATATGAATGTCTTAGTCGGGGTTTCTGTTACTGCACAAACATCATGACCAAGAAGCAAGTTGGGGAGGAAAGGGTTTATTCAGCTTACTTCACGTTGCTATTTCATCACCAAAGGAAGTCAGGACTGGAACTCACACAAGTCAGGAAGTAGGAGCTGATGCAGAGGCCATGAAGGGATGTTTTTTACTGGCTTGCCACCCCTGGCTTGCTCAGATTGCTTTCTTATAAAACCCAAGACCAGCAGCCCAGGGACGGCCCCACCCACAATGGGCTGGGTCCGCCCACCTTGACCACTAGTTGAGAAAATTCCTTACAGCTGGGTCTCATGAAGGCATTTCCACAACTGAGGTTCCTTTTCTGTGATAACTCCAGCTTGTGTCAAGATGACACACAAAATTAGCCAGTCCAAAGAACTGTGCCAAAAGTCTCACATATACATAAAATGTATGTAATAACACTATCTTACTAATATTAGGTTAATAACGCAATTAACTTCTTGCTGGAGAGGCAGGTACTTTCACAGCACAACCACATTGATGTAATTTTGCATTCATAACAATATTGATAGATTCCTCTATTAAGTGCCATATACTTAGCATGAAATGTCAGAATAATTAAAGCATATAAATATATTTGCAGAGCAGTTTGGAAGAGGAGAGGAATCAATTAACAACCAAAAATACACAGAAGTATATGAAGGTCAGCATATGTAAGGTTCTCTATCCAAGGAGGTATGATAGGAGAAAGTCCTGGAAGGGTTTTTTCCTTGATAAAATGCTTGAGATTTCAATTGAAATGCAGTGATTCAGGAGAAACAAAGAGAAATTTGGAAAAGTAAAGGACGATTGTTTGGGTCCAGAGAACTAAGTTTATGTCAATATAGAAATATGAGATGAAGAAATTGCCTAGAGTAGAGATAGCCACAAGTGTCAGACTTTCCATGGAGAATCAGGAAGGTCTATTTTAGGAGTATAGTAGAGGATTGATTGATTGGTGCCTGAAGCAAGGGTGATGGAATAGCTGTGATCAAATGTTGGACAATGTCATGTGTAAGCTACAACAACAGAGTATGGGGCAGTGTTTCCAAATGGACTTACATGCCTTTGAATGGGTTATTTTGAGATATTTGCTTATAAACCTTACTGAAAAATAGGTAAGACTTAAAGGCAGAGTAGGTACCCATGCAGAATATTTTGAGGACTAGGCAAGTAGGTATATGAGGGACCACACAGAGAAGCATTTGGTAGGAAAAGTCAGTAATCAGATATTCAATTAAAGATAAAGAGTGGCATGAGGAAAGGGACAAGAAATCCACTTCTAATATGAGTGCCTAAGACGTAGCCCATCTTTTAATTGATAGATTGTGAAGAACAGAGATTCAGTAACTAACTCTATCCTTAATGGACACAGCAATAATGAATGAATGTTGATTGGCTTTCATTTATTTTCTATATCTGTATAATTTTCTTCAGAATAATTCAAGTCCTTTTGATGTCTTTTTAACAAAATTATAGAACATGTGTGGTAACAGTTTTATTATTGATACATAATTGTCTGGAGATATTCAGCAGTAAATTTATTTACATACAGCTTCAATTATTTCTTCCAAAGTGAGCAGCATTATGCCACCAGCTCTTGACTCAATAGGAGAATGTATTACCCACTCCATCCTAAGAAAATATTCAATCCTAGCACCCCTTAAAGTTAAGTCAAAGAACAACTTTCTGTAAAAAAAAGATTATATTCCTCAGGCTGCACAGCCTTTTTTGGCAAGGACTAAAATTGATGAAACTGAAATGTAAGTTGGCAGCAGCACAAAGGCCAGAGATTTATTGACAGTGTTAATACAGCATATGGCAAAGATCATATGTCAAAGAAAACAAGGGTCATGTAGTTAGTGGGTGAATGAAGAAAAGAATAGACCTGACTTAATATTTTTATAAAAGAGAGTTTATTTCTCATTAATGATTTGCTAACAGAGATTATGGCTTTTACCATGTAAAATGTTATCTCTATGTTTCAACCTTTTATATAGAGATTCACTTTGAGAAGGGTGCTGACTTAAAGACACTCTCACCCTCTGATTGGCAGCCCTTGCTCTATTATCTTCACCTCCAAAAGTTTTCACTTTTGCACTTGGTCTTGGTCATGATGAATATCACTTCAATTTTGTGTATGGTTAATGCATCATCAAAGGCCGGAAGAATTGTACACTGTATCAGATAGGAGAAAAGATATTTCAAAGTCATGCTCGTTAGCTGTAAGTTGTTCTAAGGACTGTAGAGCTATGGATAGCATGACAACCAATAGAGATACTTATTCTTGCTGATTTTGAGCAGAAATACCTTTGTTCCTAGTGGCCTTTGACTCTATAAAGCAAGAAAAATACTAACTTTATTCAGATAAAAGGTATAATAATGTATATGTTTGGAAAATGAGCTTGGATAAAAATTGTACAGACAATAATGAAGTACAGACATCCATATTTCTGAGAAAAAAATGAATAGAAAAATGCAATTAAACTGTAGGTCTTACATAATTACTTTTCAATTACTGTTTATACCATACTTTCTTAGAGTGTCATTGAATTATTTCTTTAACTAAATATGAGAATAATACATGCCAAAATTATAAGAATAAATTTTGAGAGCTTCATTACATTGGCTTTTGTTCCAACCACAGATTTTAAATTTTTCAGTATTTTTACAACAGTGTTGAGCAGAAGAGATTGTCTATATACATTCTGTACCCACAAACACAGTGTCCTTTATCAGTGTCTCATACTCTTCTCACAGTTGATGAACCTGCATCAGATGAATGGTATCTGTTTTAGAATTCACTCTCAGTATGGTAGAGCCTTTGAATTTGGGCAACTTTTTATTTGTGATATATTTTTAATTACTGTGTTATTTGTGCATTTGATTGCATAGGTATAGTGGAACACTTTATAGTGCATAGTGCTAGAAATAATTAAACTAAATATCCCCTGGCCTCATTCTCAACTAATGATGTGCCACTGGAAAAGAAAATCTTGAAATTTTTTCTAGGAAAATCAGAAGTTCATTGACATCCTGTTTGGATTTTTTAAAAGACATGCCTTAAGTAGAGCTGGCTCTCTGCAAGTTGAAACTTTAATATCTAAATCACCAATACAGTTATCAAAGTGATGATATTCAGTCTGAAAAATATATTCATCACAGATCTCCCTTCAAAACTGGATTTGTTAATGGAGGTAAATACACACGCAACATATCACTGAAACCTGCTCTTTACATCTGTTTTACATGTTTGTATAGAGTGATCTCTGATAAAGTGAGGAGCTGCAAGTTACAATCCACAGGAATAGTCTTTAAATGCATTTACTAAGGATTTAATGTTCACATTTAGGAAACATAGTCTTTTGGGGCTGAGTGGGTTGAGTCTGGCAGAGTATGTATGGAGCCCATGAGCAGCTCTAGGTTTCATTCCAAGCAGAAAGAGAGGAAAAGACACAGAATAGGGAAATGGGGATCATTCCACAAAGACAAGAATTATTCTTCTTGGCCCCAAGTTCCAAAGCTTATCAAACTAATGAATGGAATGCCTGAATGTAAATGCAATGAATCTGCTGTTAAAGGGCCCCCTGCTTCAGCTCTCTCAGTTGGAATCAACACAGGTCGTATACTTCTTGGCAATGTTTAAGCTGTGCATTTTGGGCAACATGGAGTATATCACTAATTAGTATCAGTTGTGATTGCAAAATGGTGAGTTTGGTGATAAAGTAATGATCATGACTGGACGAAATTGCATCTAAGGGTTATTTTCATTAAGTGCTGTTCCATTCATGTGTCATCTTCTTCACCATGTAGCCCCCTTTTTTGTCCTTTCCTGTTGGTAGCTTGTTATCACCTTTAGTTTATTCATAGTAACTGTATTGAGGACAGTAGATATGGTGGTGAAAGTTTCCTATTTGGAAAGTGTTTGATGCTATGTGAAGGACAAAGGTGACTGGTAGTTGTCATCCTTGTTATTTTGTGATTAGTTCTTATCAATCCAGATATCCATTCACAGGGAGGCTCACACTATGCAATATTTCACTACCCACTCCCTTACCTCACCCCATATCTTGAATCTCACCTTTCAAGTTACAGAGCACACAACTCATCCATGATACTATATAGAGATTTTAGATTAGTCAAGTAGTGGTTTGTGGTCAGCTTCTACCTCTTAGGAGACTTCTGTGTGTAATGTGGTTTTCTGCTGCATGCTGTGATCTCCACATCGCTATCCATAATTTTGTAACTAGCAATTACAGATTTACCAAACTTGTATAAGGAAGATATGAAACAACAGATGCCTAAGAAACACATGAGCATCTAAAAGCCTTAGTGCTGAAGACCTGCTCCTTTCTTACATCTTCCTCTACTATGGTGTAACCACTGAGACCAAGAGCTTCTGCCCTTGAGTCTACAGTAATCTGACACTTGAATGCTAGAGAATTTACAAGAGTATTTTATTTCCATGTTCACATGTATACAAATCCATTTTATCTTTTATTTATCTATTTACATTTCAAATGTTATACCCGTTCAGGTTTCCCCTGAACAACCACCCTCATCCTATCTCCCATTTGCCTCTATGAGAGTGTTCTTTCACTCAACCACCCACTCCCACGTCATATCTCTTTCATCCCACTATGATGGGGCATTAAGCCTCCATAGGGCCAAGGACCTTCCCTTCCATTGATGCTAGATAAGGCAATCCTCTGCTACATGTGTAGCTAGATCCATGGATTCCCTCCATGTATACTCTTTGATTGGTGGTTTAGTTCCTAGAAGCTCTGGGTAGTCTGGTAGTTGATATTATTGGTCTTTCTATGGGGTTGCAATCTCATTCAGCTCCTTCAGTCTTTCCCATAACTCTTCCATTGGGGTCCTCAGGCTCAGTTAGATGGTTGGCTGTGAGTATCTGCTTCTATTATCAATCAGGTGCTGGTAGAGCCTCTCAGGTAAAGCTATACCAGGCTCCTGCCAGCAAATGCTTCTTGGCATTAGCAATAATGTCGGGGTCTGCAAAGAATCTGTATATAAGATGGATTCCAAGTTGGGGTGGTCTCAGGGCCATTTTGTCTTCAGTCTCTGCTCCATTTTGTGTTCCTGGGTTTCCTTTAGACAGGAACAATTCTGGGTTAAAAATTTTGAAATGGGCAGGTGGCCCCATCCTTCAATGGGGGGCATGCCTGTCTACTTGAGATGGTCTCTACAGGTTCTATCTCCCCTTTGTTGGGTATTTCAGCTAACGTCATCCACACTGGGTCCTGGGAACGTCTCACTTCCCTCTTAACCATGTATGTATGATAAGAAAATGGTTGGAACTGTATCATCCTGAGTGAGCCTAACCCATTACATGGTATGCACTTTGATAAGGGGGCTATTAGCCCAAATGCTTGAATTACTGCCTGAAACTCAAGACATTTCAAATGTGAATGTCACTCCTTCTTTAAAGGAACAAGTTTAAAACAGAGACTGAAGGAACACCCATTCAGAGTTGGGTTCTGTGGCCCATACATATACAGCCACAAATTTTGGATGAAGCAAAGAAGTGCAGAAGTGTAGATGGCCCTGAGAGACACAGCCAGAATTCAAATACAGGGGGCCAGCAGCAAACCACTGAACTGGAGAATAGGGACCCCTGTTGAAGGAATCAGAGAAAGAACTGAAGATTGAAGGCCTCGAGACCCCATCTAGGCAACCAGAGTTCTATCTATACATGACCCCCTTTGTTAGGTAGCAATGAATATCCTTAAGAGCACCAGTGAAGGGGAAGCCCTCCTGCATCCCCAATGAACTAGACTGTTGGGGGAGGGGGCAATGGGGGAGGGAGGGGAACACTCATAAGGAAGGGGAGGATGTCCCTCGAAACCATGAAATGTATATAAGAAATATAAAAAAAAAAAAAAAAATGGATCTTCCATAAAAACTGTTAGTCTTTTATAAGTGAAACTGATGCAGAAAATGATATTGACACTCATAGGACCAGCAATTGAAACAGTGTCTCTTGGATCATCTGATGAAGTGAGGCCATCTTTTGTGACTCATGGAGAGAATCCAAATAAAAGTGTGAAACATTTTATTCCAGATTAATTTCTGATAGTTCTAAAAATGGGAGACTTGCTTAAAGACTTCATGCAATAATAAATGTGTATGCATCTGAAAAAATGAAGTTAATCATTTACCTTCCTAAATTAGGTTACCCCACAAAGTTTGATAATTTGACATATTTTTACTCGGGCACAAAAGAAGACTACAAACTAATTTTCTTTAAACATAGTGTTTCAAAGTTAACTTTGTGGATTCCCTAAGTACATAAATTCCCTCAGGAAATTTTTATGTAAGGCTTTTGGCAATGAATCTGTGAAGTCATTCTACTGGATTCATGACCAGCGAGTTCCAAGGATAAATGCCTTTTGCATTTAGCTAAGGGACTCCAAGACAATTCCAGATACGTGTAGTGACATTGTCAAAAGTAACTTTAAAACCAGAAGTTATTTCCTTCGTGATTAAAAGGGCAATTATGGATTGGCTACTTCTCGTTCTAGGTTGCCAGCTTTAATCAAAGTTGAGAACCAGGTGTAACAAAAGCACCTGAGATACAGCCAACAGGAGTGGAAATGGTGACTGGGGGCTCTTATAGGTACATAACTTATAAGTGACAACTGAATGTATCACAACCTGCCTTCCTATCTCGTTCAACTGAGGAAGTCAAGGCTCTGTATGAGTGACATTGAAAATAGAAAAGCCTGTTGAAGTGGTCCTTAAGAAAAATTTCTAATCTATACCTCTTACTTTCTATCTTTATTTATGCCCCAATGTGTTTGCATCTCAAATGTTGCCCTTCTCACATTGCCCCTCCCATAGATCTTCACCCCTTCCCCATCCCCTTAGCCTCCGAGAGGGTGCTCCCTGCCCCTGGCATCTCCCTTCCCTGGGTTATGCGCCTATTTTTAAGGCACACTGTCATTGTATTCTTAAAGATTCAGTATTGACATATATGTTCCTATTACAAAAAGGCAGTTTGGGAGGTAAATAGAAAATAAATGACTTGAACCAGTGCCAAGGAAAAATAATTCTCTCAGTTATTGTACACAGAACATTTTTGTCATTAGATAACATCTAAGACTTTTTATTCAGAGGATTCTCTATTGTATTTCTTTGGGGGAAATGGCAGAGTTTATTTAGCCGTAAAACAACTTCATCAACAAAATGTAATATCCTACATCAGTAGCTTTTGATAATAGAATCAGTTAAAGCCAAAGTTCTCTATTATTGTCAAATTTTTGGTTGTTGTAAAAATAAATCATGTATTCTGCCCAGCCTTTTCTAATTAATTAATGTACAAAGTTAGGGTTTTGAGCCCAAATTCCATTTAAAAGAAAATAAAAAAAATAAAAATAATGAAATTACTGCTTAGACTTAGGCAATGCAAGGCAGTGGCAACTGTTTGTCACTGGGTTGAACCTCATGGTGGAACTGAAAGAGATTGAAGAAAATGGGGACTGACCACTGACATCAACACCAGCAGGGGAACCTGCCTAACAGGGGAGCAACAGAGAGCAACAAACCCTGTCTTTGTGGGCTTGAGGAGAAATGATGTGTGGCATTGGTGCAACGAAAAGGTAAACCCTGAGCTTGTTACTAAGCTGGCCATGACCTCCGGAGGTTTCACTTCAAGATAGTCAAAGAACACGTGCAGGCATGAACACTTTCTCAGTTTCCTTTCCCTTTGATTTTGTAGAAATACCAGCAAACAGAAAACAGGAATAGAGGGTTTGCCTCTATGGACCCTTGGGCTCTATAAAGCTTTCAACCAAGACTTTCACCTTGTGTTCTTTTCTCCGCCACTGTGTAATAATACACTCATAACCTTGATGCTGTCTGGTACTTAAGAAACATCCTTTCCTTTCAACAATTGCTTCACCTAGAAAGGGACTTTTGACTCCATTATGGGATGGGTTAAGCCAGCCCATAACCCATCATACTCTGAGGTATCAGAAGACTTGAAATTGAGTCTAGCAGTTACCATTAAATAGCCACAGGGCATTTACTACATCAGTTCTTCAATCACACTCATGACAAAGATGAAACAACACTATAGTTCAGCCAAAACTAATTAAGAAGTGAGATTTGAACCCTAAATTGCATGTGAAGCTGGGTATATCCTTAGTTACTGTGGGCTTCAGTGATGACATCTTTAAGGGCATCTTTTGATAATGGCTAGCATAATTATTAAATGATAGAGCAATATTTCTCAATTAACCAGGACCATAAAAGTTGTGTTAATATAAATATTTTCCTTTATTGTCATACACCAAATGAAATAGCTAGGTTTTCATCTTCTTTTGTTTTATTGCTCTTATTTTAGAGCATGAAACAATTTAAAAACTCATCTTCAGTCATGTCTTAAAGTAGAGGAGATTGTAAAAGTCATTATGAGCATAATAGACAAAGCTTCATCATTATTACTAAAGATTATAAAATTTGAAAGCAATAAATTAAGGCACATGATTGCAGGAGCCTTTGGGACTGTTTGACCATGATAACACACATAAAAGGCCAGGTGTGGTGGTTTGCACTTGCAAGTGCTTTGCTGGGAAGACAGACACACATGACCGATCATTATGGCCTAGACTATGATCTCTGGGCCAGTAGGAAATTTTGTCTCATTAAACAAGCTGGGAACTTGTTTAATGAGGAACTATTCTGAGGAATAGTACTGATGTTTTCCTCTGTACTGAGGTTTTCTACACACACACACACACACACACACACACACACACACACAGACAGAGAGAGAGAGAGAGAGAGAGAGAGAGAGAGAGAGAGAGAGAGAGAAGCTGGTCATGTGCACAGTCATGTGTGTTTCGAAAATTAAATCAGAATGTGAGAAATTATTTTCTTTATATATAGCCATCAGAAAAATGTCTCAATAATGCTTTTGAGTCAATGTTTTGTGATTAGTAATGGTTAGTAATTAGTGATATATTCAATAGCTTCTCCTCCCCTAAATATTACACAAAGGTTTGTTTGTGATATAACAAAAAACTGGCATCATATGCAACTAATTTGTGTAGTGGAGTAATTCCATACTTCTAATCTCTGAACTACTGGAGGTATTTATTGTTAAATCAGATGCTTCTTTCTAATAGTTGATAAAATTGGTCAGCTCTATAAACTTTTCACAAATAGATTTTCTTTTTCATACCTCAAAATGTGAAGAATAAAAATCTAAAAATCCAAATGAGTTTCTTTTCTTAAATCAGCAGCCCATGGCCATGGTGGTCCTCTAAAGTCCCTTCCCATTAGCTTATCTTTCTAGTCACACTTACTTGGTATTAGTAAAGTATTCGGTGTCTGTCTTAACTTGTCATAATACATGCAGGTGTAGGCTCCCTTTCTGTTCTTCGCCTAACTATGAAGTCTACCAACAATTTTACAATGTAATTGTCCTTTTAAAAAATCAGCTACATTTCTCATTTTTCTTCACTCTTTATACCTTGAAACCATATTTAGAAATTGTGTGCCAGTCCTGTGTGGGTTTGATTCACCATTAATTATATTGCCCTAGAAATTTTCTAAGCAGAACTCTTGAAATGAAAATGACTTGCTGATCTTGCTGATACTTTATTGAACCTGTATGTTTTCTGGATATTTAAACAGTCTTTTTCTGGTGGCTGTAGTTCACTTCTTGAGATTTTATAAAAAAGAGTAGATCTCCAGTTCCATTTCCCTTGGAAAAACCCCAAAATGGTAGTGATTGCTGAATGTAACACAAGGAAGTTCTCAAATGTATATGATACAGGCAACATTGTCAGTAGATAGTCCAGATATAACAGGGACATTTAAATGTATAACTTAAATATATTCTAAAATCTAGAATCTGAGGTTGTGTATTTGTTATAGATGTTACATATATCACAACAAATCTTGTGTGTTAAAGGGCTAACCTAATCGTTTCTGTGAGATTTTTCTCTGTCCTAGTAAGAATCTCGTGTTAGGTGTCTCATGAAGCTAAATTTTCTGACTTTCTGAACATTTACTTATATTTGTATGTTTGCTGGTTTTGTCTGCAAATATAGTCATATGTACACCATGCATGCAGTACTCTCCCAGGCCAGAAGAAGGCATCTCCCCTGGAACTGGAGACACAGATGATTGTGAGCCCCCATGTGGGTGCTGAGCATGGCACCAGATTTTCTCCAAGAGCAGCAAGTGCTCTTGACTACTAAACCATCTCGCCAGCCCGCTTTCTTATTTTGTAGGTGAACTTGCATTAGGGTTATTTGAAATCTAGCAAGACTAGGTTGGTGCCTTAGGAAATGACTATAGCGCACCTTTCAAGGTGATGAATGCTTCAGAATTCCATAGCCCATTTCCTTCCATGGCTAATACCTGCCATTGTCTTGCTTTGTTTAATATGGATTTTCTTTGTAAAGATTTCTAGAGATGATAATCTCTCATTAAGTTTGCATGATGACTTTCTTTCCACATGTCTTTTATTTCCACAAATAAATCTCAAGAGACCAATTGATAAACAAATACAAAAGGTCCTGATAATATTAAAAACAACCTGAATAACTAAGAAATACTGAAGGTCAGGTAGAAAATTAGAAAAAGAGGTTCCATTAGTGTTATAAGATTTTAATTACATAAGAATTGAAATATGTGTTTGTTAGAAAACCTAAAACAAAATGAAAGCCCTATGCATAAAATAGGGAAATTTGAGAAGAATTTATATAGGACTAAAATGCTTTGTATGCAAGATCTTAAGCCTCTGAATCCATACTTGAACTACTTATCACTGTGGAAATTTCTAATTTTCATAGTATTTTAGAAAGTTAGAAGACTGAAAGATATGTGGTTCCAATTTTCTGGGAAAATTATAGCAATATTAATTTTAGTGTTTCCTAGAGAATTAAAAAATGCAATGTTCTTGCAGAGGTAGTGAATAGCCTTAGGTAATACTTTGCATCAGACAGTTAATAGTGTTGTGAACACGATAACATCTATGGAACAATTAAATCATTCACCAAATTATTAAAAAAAAAAGTTATGCCAAGATTCTACTGCGTACATTTGCATATGTTCTAAAAATATATGTTCCACGTTAAATATGCAATGGTTTTGAACATGTGTAGACAAAGAGCTATTTTGCATTTCTAAAATGTAACCAAATCCTAACTCATAACCTCCTTTTCAAAAGTATTAAATATACAACTAAAGAATGTCATCAGTGTTCTGCATATCTCTGGATAGTTTTAATGAATGTCACAATGAGGTGGTGTGTATAATCTTCCTGGGAGTAGTATTTATGGAGCAGTTGAAATTGTAAGAACCAAACAAAGGAAAATCTTAAATTGTCACCAAGTTCTGGCATGGTTTATATACTTTCCCCTTGCCTCCATTAGCATCCTGAGTTCCCCAAATAACAACAGACTCATTGCTTATCATTAGTATGGCTTTGTCCCACTTCTCTTTTAACCATAGACTAAGCTCTTTATTCCTGACAGTTCCTCCAACCCTACCAGAGTAAGCCATGTACGAAAACATAAATAAAGATAGAGTTGAACTCTAGGCGAAAGCGTCATTCTATTACTGTCAATAGCAGTTGCTAGTACTAGGTTCAAGAACTCAGTGTCCTCCTAAGACTGATTATGTTTAAAACAAGTGACTAGCTGACTGTGAGTGTCAGTGGCCTGTTAGAAAACAGGACAATTTACCCTTGCTTAAATTTTAGCGTCTGATTTTGCTTTTTCATCTGCCTGTTCATTATAAGGAGTTGCATTTACGATGCTATTTTCTCTGCCACATGGCATAGCTAATGAATTATGTACAAAGGCATCTGTGGAGCCTGTCAGAATTACCTCTGCTGCAACTCAAACCCAGGCCAATGTATCTATTTAATTACCAAAGCCAAATCTGAATTTAGGTACCTAGAGACTCTTACAGCTAAGACTCAAACATGATCTCTGCTTACGTCTCCCATGGATTCGTTCCCATTTTCCACCCAAAACTTAACTTGCTGAATTAACTCCTGCTTAAATAATGCATATTACTAATCTGTAGATGTGAATACCATCATGCAAAGGTGAGTGTAAAATACGATATTAATAGTTAACATAATTGGATTTAAACATGTAATTTATGTATGTGTGTATTTGCCTACATGTTTATGAGCGCCAGGTGCACACAATGCCTGTAGAGGCCAGAAGAGGGCATCAGATCGGCTGGAACTGGTGTTAGAGGGAGTTGTGAGGTGAAATTTCAGTACTGGGACCCAATAGCTGACTGCAAGAATAGCCAGTACCCTTAATCACTGGGCCATCTCTCCAGCCTCAAGTTGATTGGGAACATGCTTCAGGGTATATCCAGAAAGGTTTTTCTAGAAAATGTAGCTGAAGGCAGAACAACCCTGCATGTGCATGGTACTGCCCCATGATTTGGGGATCAGGGCTGAGTACAAACAAGAAAGGGAGGTGATTACCACATTGCATCTCTCTCTACTTCCTGACAATAGCAAAGACTTTTTTAAAAGTTTGATTAATTTTATCTTTTTATTGAATATTTTATGTTTACATTTTAAATGTTATTCCCTTTCCATATTACCCCCTCTCCCCTCCCCCTCCCCCTGCTTCTATAAAGATGCTCCCACTCCCACCCATCTACTCCCACCTCACCACCCTGGTATTCCCCTACACTGGGGAAATGAGCCTTCACAGGACAAAGGGCTTCTCCTCCTATTAATACCAGACAATGCCATCCTCCGCTACATATGCAGCTGGAGCCATCTGTCTCTCCATGTGTACTCCTTGGTTAGGGGTTTAGTCCCTGGGAGTTCTGGGCGGGTCTGATTGGTTGATGTTGTTCTTCCTGTGGAGTTGCAAACTCCTTCAGCTCCTTCAGTCCTTTCTCTAACTCCTCCATTTGGGGTCCCTGTGCTCAGTCTGATGGTTAGCTGCAAGCATCCTCATCTGTATCAGTAAGGCTCTGACAGAGCCTTTCAGGAGACATCCATATCAGGCTCCTAATCAGCAAGCATTTCTAGGCATCACCAATAGTGACTGAGTTTGGTGACAACTTAAACATTGGCCTCATATTCTTCATGCATCCCTTCCCTGCCATGATGGCCAGCACCCACGAATTGTGTGCTGGGAAAGATTCCGTTTTCCTTAAGTTGTTTTGGTTAGACATTCTGCGACAGGTCCTAGACAATTAGGTACAGTCAGAGAGGGACCTATGGATAAATTTAGATATAACAACAATGCGTGAAGATCAAATGTAAGATTATAAGAAACTAGTTCACAAGTGGCAGTAGGCACCATGAGCTGGAGAAGCAGTATGGAGTGTTTCCACTGAATCTCTTTAGTGCTTACTCTATGTTCCCTATGGTTTTCCCATATCATATCTCTTTGTCATGACTAAAGAGAGAAAGAAGGCAAAGAATATAGAGTCCAATTTAAAGACTAGTAAGATAAAGTGTGACAAAGGTATATATCATAAATGTGCACATTTACGTAGTGCTGATTAAAAGCAAACCCTTAATTCAGAGATGAAGTGACTAAAGTGTATATAAGTGCCTACTTATTTATGAGCTTGCTGTGTACACATGAACTTACATAGAAATGCCCTTATTAGCTTCATTCATAAGAGCAGTAAATGGAAGCTATCCAGCAATCTATCAATTAGCAAATGAACAAGCGATTCACATATATCCATAGAATAATATGCAACAATGTAAAGAAAGAACACAGATGAATCAAATTAATGTGATATCAAGTAAAGGAAGACATGGAGGTGCATATTGTAAATTTTGTTTACATGAAGCTATTAGAAAGGCAATTCTAATCTAGAATAATCCAGATGGGTGGCTGCTAGGGATGAAAGGTGGACTGAATGAGAAGCACAAGGAAAAGTAGGTGCATGACAAGCCCTCGGTGTTCAGTACAGGGCCTGTGTGAGTACCAGCACATCTGTCAAAATGCACTGAAACTTATTCATAAAGTGCATGTTAGGCTGACGTGCATTACAGTTCAATTCAGTTATTGCTTTAAAGATATATTTTAGTTTCTTTTAACATGAATGGGTGTAGTGTCTGCATACACAAGTATGGGTGTACAACATATGCATGCAGTCACTTCAGGAAGCTGGAAGAAGGTGTCAGTCACCAGAACTGGGGTTACAGGTGTTTGCAGGCTGCTATTTGGATGCTGCAAATCAAATCCAGCCTTCCGGCAAGAACAGCCAGTGCTCTTAGCTACCAAACCATTTCTTAAGCCCTGCTTTTTTGTTGTTTGTCACTGGAAAAACAACTCAGTAGTAGATTAGTTCTCCAGAATCCTTGCAGACCGAGGATCCATCCTTAGCAGCTCAAAAGAAATAAATATTTTAAATCAGTGTATTATCTACCTTTTATTTTAAAATAATGAAATTTTCAGCATCAGCATCACCATTATTCAATGTGTGTACGTGTGTGTATCTAACAATAACAACTAAAGAAAAAGAGACCATAAATTTTAGAGAGAGCAGGGGGAGGAATGGGGGAGGACTAGAAAGAGGAAAGAGAAGGAGAAACAATGTAATTATATTTTAAACTGAAAGCAAATAAATTTTAAAAAGCAGAATGGATAGAGACTGAGGACCCCCAAAGTTGACCTGTTCCCTCCACATGCATGCATACAAATGGGTGGCCCCAACACCTGAATAGCACACACTAAAAATTTTCAGTTACCTACCATATATTGTTAACAGAAAGCATGCATTGCAGAAAATGATGATAAAATACACTATCTAATGTGGTTGGTTTATCTTTACAGTAATTATCTAAATTTTATTCTACTGTGAAAGTCATTATTAGTCAAAGACATTTTGGTGCTAACATCACTCTAATCTGTGGAAAACAGAGAACATTTTCTGCATCTAGCATATATTAATTAGCAAACACCTATCAGAGCAGGTACCTGCCATTAGATACAAATTGTTTTCTAAAAGTGATATTTAGATAAATCAGACAAGCCCTTTGCAAATGCTTCTGTGAGAGCAAGGGATATGTACAAATTTGAATGTGACCATGAAAGAGGCCAGGGAATCATGGAAACTTTCACTCGGCTTATGAGTTTGGAAAAACCCTCTGATTTTTTTTTTTTTTTTTGTTCAGATGTAATTGGAAATTATGAACCTCAGCTCAGCAAAAATAGTCAGTTACAATGACTGCAAGTGAAAACACCTGTGAACTTTGTGTTCCCTGCAACTTAGTCCAACTGGGACTTCATTACAGCTGCTAACATTAGACTTGGGGGTCAACACCTGTAAATCTAAAAGAACAGTATACTTTGCCTTGTGTTGATATTCTAACCCACTGAAAATATCTGTCTTAACACTTCTCTGTTCATCCTGTACATATAATCTGGTCTGTTCTTAATGTAGCTCATCCTGAGTTTTATTTTCTTAAAATATATGTTATGTCTCTTTTTCTACATGTAAATATGCAAATTGAGAGGTGAGTGTGTGTGCTTGAGTGTGTGTGTGTGTGTGTGTGTGTGTGTGTGTGTGTGTGTTTGTATACCTGTGAAGACAAGACCAGAAACGTAGTCAGATACCTTAGAGCTAGAGTAAGAACATAGGTTGTTGCGAACAACCTGGTGTGATTGTTGGGAACTTGGAACTGAAAGACAAGAAAATCTCAAAACCACTGAACTAGCTTTCCAGCACTACATACAAAACTTAAACTTCTTAACTTCTGGTTCCACATGTGTCTTGACCAGTTTCATTAACCAGTTCCTTGTTTGTGCCCCTCACATTGCTAGCACCCTAGAAATAGAGCCTTTACTTTTGATGAAGCAGTCATAGATACAATTATTTTTGTAGTGGTTCAACATTCCATAACTCTAATACTAGTCTTGTTAAAGAAGCATTCCAGTTTGAAGGACACTAAAACTGAAGACGAGGAACCTTGGATGAGTGCTCAGAACCAAAATGTTGACTCAAAGGAAGACAAATGAGTTTAAACAGTTCATGCTATTCAGGAGGAATAAAGTTTAAATTCTTAGGACTCAAATAAAAAACACTGCCTGTATCTGTTCACATCCATAACCGTAGTGCTAATGGACAGGGGCAGAAATGCCTGGAGGTTTCTAAATAGTTCCCTGGCTAATGTTTTTAACTCTAGGATCAATGAGGGACCCTGTACATAGTCTTTGGTGTCATTGAGGTCTCCTGTGCATTGGAAAGTTTCACCCCTTCAAACTTCTGGAAACATCCTTCAAATGCTTATCCTTTTTCAATATTTGACATAGTTCCTCAATAAAACAGTATGGAAATAAAATTATTATTTAAAATTTTAAGGTGGAGAATGTTGGTGGATGTCACCACAGGTACACATATCTATATAAATATGTGTGTCATATACACTATCATGTGCACACACATATTTCAAACCTGACTTACTCAAAACAACTTTGGTTAAGGCTATCTAAAAGTTAATTAATGGAAAATACCCGTATATTGGTCATGAAAGACACAGGAAAATTTACTTTTTTATTTTTCCATTTTATAACAACTACATATCTTTAATAATGGGTAAGGGTTCAGCTACTGGTTAATAGATCCACTTATATGTTAGCTCTTTCCTCTAAAAATGAATATTTTGTGAAAAGAAAGAAAATGGATGGAAGAGAGAAATTATGATAGTTTCAAACAATAATGAAATATACATATAATATAATGTGTATACAAACCTGTGTGTGTGTGTGTGTGTGTGTGTGTGTGTGTGTGTATAAGCCATATGGACAGAGTTAATATTGCTTTTTTATCTGAAACCCAAACAAGCTTGACTAAGGTTAATACATTTTAGCCTTACTATTTTTACTTTCTGCATCATTCTGCTTTTCTTCTGTACTTGCTGTAGAGCATACATAGAATAAAGATTGCCTCTGGTGAGAAAAAATTAATCTGAGATTTAAATATATCCTCTTGGGTAAAAGTTTTTAGAGCTTTCCTGCAAATGACTAAAGATAAGGTTATAACATGTTTTTGATCCTCACTGAGCTGAACTCTCAAGCCAGGCTAGGCTTTATAAATATCCCTATCACAGGCTGCCTATTTGCTTATTTTCTGGCTTTTGAACACTTATTCTCCTTTAGCGGTGAGAACCCTGTTGAGATGTATTCGATTTGCTGACACTTCTGCTTTAGTTGGCCTTTGGAGGGATATTCTGCAATATGGCTGTTTATGTATCACTCCATAACTATATTAGAGTCTTGTTGGCCATGGCAATATTTACAGGGCTCGCTTTTTCTGTGATTGTGGTTGCTGTCATCTTACCAATTGTATTCTTGCAGGGCAGTGAACCAGCTAACTACATATCTTGAAGGTATCTATTTTGAGAGTGAATCACTTGTGCTGGTCGAAATGGGATTTATCTATAAAAACAGACAACTGAATTTTCACCTTCCCCTCAGGTGTTTTCCTAATTATCATTTGTTCTGGGCAGTGTCAGGAAATGGGAGCATAAAAAATCAGACTCTCCTTTACTCCTGTGAAGCAAACAGGATTATCACATCCCGGGAATTTAGGAAAACTGGCCTAGAAATAGCTGAGCGATACCAACCAGTCCCTGGTAAGGATGTGCCATCTGAACCCTGTGGAAGAGACTGCCTTTAGCCTTAACTGAACTTGACTAATAAGCCTAGATATTTCTCTCCCAAAATAAGCTGATATACAGTCAGATTCAAAAGGACCTTTCCAAAGATATTTTCTGTTACCATAACCACATCAAAATAAAAATCAAGCACAGGATACTGAGACAGCATGAACTGAAAATCGGGGGACCACTTATCACAGGAAACCCTGTGCTTTGTTGACTTTGATCAGATGATGTTCATGTGACTGGACAAACGCTGAGACTTCCTAGATTCTGCCATGCTCTCTTGTTGGTCAATATATAGTTCCTTACATAACCTTTTACTTAGACTTTATGGGAGACAGATTGAGTGACTTTGCTAGCATTAATAGCAAGAAACTTTAAATTAACCTTGATTGCCACCGACCTGGCATCTCAAAAACTATTTGAGGCATACTTGTTTCTGATTTCTCATTTGGCGTCTTTCTATCTGTCCTTCTTTTTCTTTCTCTGCAGTTAATATCTTCATTTTCTACTGAAATCAAGGATTCTCTGTCATGATTCTTCCACCTAAAAACACACACACACACACACACACACACACACACACACACACATGCTTTTATCATGGCAAGTAAATTAAATTTGTTGAGTAATGTACTTGGGTAAAGGCTAAACTCATCTGTGGGCATAAGGACGAATATGGAGAGTATCATTAGGCATTGTGTTCTTTTAGTAAAGGGGTATTTGTAGGTTTCCATCCAAGATCCATGACTTGCTAGCCCTGCATTGTTGGTTTGGCTTCTGGTACCAGGCATTAGTTCCCTCTTGCTGATTGACCCTTAAATCCAATTAAAGACCAGTCAGTTATTGCCAAGATTACTACTCATTGTTATTACACATTATGGTTATCATGTCATGATGGTGATTATTGTAGTTCATGGGCATCACAGCTGGATAGGACTGCTGTTTAGTTTCTCCTTTGAAAGCACACATGGAAACTACTAGTAGTTGTGAATAATCTACCCTCCCGGTAAGTCTAAGCATGAGAATTTCTCACCATTTGCCAGCAGCCAGTGTTGCAGTTCCTGATGACAGAGGTTTGGCAGGTCTTTGGAAATATCCCCAAAATGAAAGCTTGCAGTTCCTCTCTCCTATTTTCTTACTGCCTTCTAGCCCACTTGAGTGCAGGATTCTCTGCTTCTCAGCTTCTGCAAGCCCTAGTGTTATTGCTCTGGTTACTCTCCTGTCTTTCTGACTCTTGTTGCTATGGCTGCTGCTGCTGCCACTGTTCCATGCCTAGCGCTACCCACCAGTCTAGCAGCCTCTTCTCTAGCTGTTTCTACAGCACACTCTCTGTCCCTTTTCCAGCTTGTTGTGTAGTGAGTCTGCTATACATCTTGCTTCACTGTCTCTGGGGCCACTGTTCCCTCACTGTCTCTGTTGTTTCTTTCTTCATGGTAACATGTCAGGAATGAACAAGTGAGGCCTATTATTGAGATTAATATTGCCACACCTGTAGAGGCAGCATAGGAGACTGTCAGCCAATTCAGAGTCTGAGCTGAGCAGGCTGCTGTATATAGCCACATAAAGAATGTTTGCACCAATCACAGCAAACCCCTTATGCAAGGAAAGGTTGACATTTGTACCTGTAGAGCTGTTTTTACCAGCATGGATCAATTGATGTATACAGGGAACAGACTGAGCAGAGACCAGATCAAACTAATTCCTGTGGACCCATGCAGCATTACAACAGAGGCTAGTAATTGACAGTATGTATCTAATACTATGCTGTTTGCATGAGACTGGTCTCGTACATCATAACCTAGCCATGACAATAAATTAGTAATTCAGCACATTGTTTTCCTTACTCATGCTCTATGTTAAATGCAGGTGGCTGGTTTCTGTAAGAATGTCGTTTCGCCACACCAAGTGCACATAGTACCCTGCCTAGTTACCATTGTGCAAATTTGTCCCAATTGTTTGAATTCTGCCCCAGTTGTTTACAAGGTATATAACTCTCTGTTACAGTCTCCTCAGGGTTGTCTCCCCTTGAAGTGGGACGACTCCAACAAGTTGGAATGATTAAACTCCTCTTGCTTTTACATCAACAAAAAAATAAGAATATTGTTCTCTCCCTACGCATGTGTGTATGTGTGTGTACTCTTTGAAATGCATGTATCTCATGTGTGGACATAGATACATGTACTTTTGTATATGGAGATCCAAGGGTGCTGGATCCATAGAAGTGGATTTACCTGCACTTGTAAGCTGCCATGTGGGTTTGGGGAAAGGAACCAGAGTCCTCTGCAAGTCTGCAAGAACAGCAAATGATATTAACAAATAAATTATTTCTCCAAACATTAATATGGTTTTTTAATTCCTCAAATAATGTAGATTAAATGATCTATCTTTTCAAAATACAGAAGACTATTATGGTAGGAAAAAAACATAGAGTTCAATAACTTAGCAAAACATTTTCTTTACACAAAAGTTGGAAGTAAATGATCTTTGTGTTAATTATTTATTTCCTTATTTGTCAGGGTCTTGCAACATAGATTTAAATGGCCTTATATTCAGCATCCCCATAGTTCTGACTCCTATGTGATGGTTTTTTAGGTGTTAGTTACAGTGGTCATCTCCATGGATGCATCTTAAACCTGCCTGGTACTAACTCATTTTAAAAGAGTCTTTGGCATAAGTTGAATTCTTCTGGTAACCAGTTGCAGATGCTGACAGGAAAGAGCCTGACACAGTAAGGGTTATGCCATTATGCTCATGGCATTCCCAGAATGTGTTCATGGGAATAGCAGCATGGGTCTGAGTCCTTACAAGGTATTCATACTCTCAGCATCATCTCCTTCTTGTAATTAGCACAGAGTTGTAGGTAGGGAAGGATTGTCTGTTAGCTTTGACTTCTGTGCCTTCTGTGAAGTTATTTTGAAAATCAGTTTAGCCACTCCTCCTTCTTTACCTACTTAGCACTTCCTGACCTGGGGCTTCATTCACCCACTTCTTACCTGTCTTGTGTGACTGTGTCAATAGTTGGCTGCTTTCTGTTTTAAATTATTTTTTGTAAATTTCCTATTCTTCCTTTACTCTTTGCATGTATTTTAATTTTTTTATACATGTAAACAATGAAAAGTGGTCCTAACCTCCCACATTTCTCCCCCATAACTTTCCCCACACTCCCCTCCACAATGTCCTCCGCTTAAACTTATGATCTCTTTTTTATTATTATTATTGTTACCACCAACTAAATCTAATTAATGCTGTCCAAACATGCACAGATGTGATTTATATCCTTCTTTTTATTACCTTTTACATTGAATATTTTCAATGCTTGAGAGATTAGTAAAATGCCTGAGAAAAAAAACTTAGATTTTTTTCAAAAATCTCTCTTTGAAACTAGGTTCGAATCAAGAAACAACCCTGGAGAATGACACTTGGGTAACAGCATGTGTGGGAGGAAACAGTGTCCTAGAATAACAGCTCTGCAGGGGGTCCACTTGACTCTTTCCCAGGGCTGCAGTTTCACTTCCTGGAATATGTTCATAGTCATTGTTGCCTCAGCAGGAGTGTGGGATTTAGGATGACACTAGTAGTAAAATGGATGTGCCAAGAAGACACAGTAGAAATACAAAGAATGGGTTCTTGAGAGCCAGGGATGTTATCCCAGCTATGGAATGCTAGTTCATCTATCTTATAGCAAAATAACGGGCAATGGGGCTTTGTATTTCTACACTCAAACTAGTTTGTAACAGTGCTTATGTAGCCAGAAAGAAACATTAAACTGGAAGTTAACTAATATAGTAAGGGACTAGTAGCTTGAAATATGAAGAGTATGTGGTTTTAGAAGTTGGGTGTAAATGATATAAACAATGGGAGTTAGCTATTTCTTGCTAACTCTATGACATTGTAAAGACAATATAAATTGTTTTTATATAAGCATCATTAAATTCTAAGAAGGTAAAGATCTGAGCCCATTAGCAGGAGTACCTCATCTTTGACCCTATGGGATGCTTTAATCTATTAGAATGGCCCTTTTAAATTCAGGTCTAAAAGGCAAGGTCAGAAAGAGGACAGAGTGCCCAGGTTCAAGCAAGTTTCCCTTCAATAATAAACTGCATTACAGAAATTTGTAGCTGTAAATTCTGAAATTTTGAAACTCTTCTCTGAAGCAAACTTGTTATAAACACACCAGTCAAGCTAGCACAAAGAACATTCTGTCTCCCTCACCCTTAAAGGGGAGCAGTCAAGTAGAAATGCAATTATATTAAAAAAAAGTTGCAATCATCTTAATTGAAAGATGATAAGGTGTCAGGAGATATGATAGTAAAAGCTTAGACTGTAGTATCTGGAAAAGGAGTGGGGAAAAGTGAAATACTCTAGAACAAATCAACATTTCTGAAAAGGAGAACCTACCGAGCTACATTAGCTTAAAAATTTATAGCAGAACATTGTGCTCTCCTACTTTTCTCTCTATTCTCTCCTCTCCCTCCCTCTGTTCTCTCTTTCTCTCTGTTCCTCTATACGTTTTTCAGTTTCTCTGCATCATTCTGTCTTTTGCTGTCTCTGTGTCTTTGTCTCTGCCTGTCTCTCTCTCAGTCTCTTTGTCTCTGTCTGTATGTCTGTCTCTGTTTCCTATTTCTCCCTCTCCTACCATTGTCTCACTCTCCACTCTCTCTGTCTCTCTCTCTCTCTCTCTCTCTTTCTCTCTCTCTCTCTCTCTCTCTCTCTCTCTCTCTCTCACACACACACACACACACACACACACACACACACACACACACAGACACACCACACAAAAAATGAAATATGATCAGAATCTTTTTAGCCCTAGATGGACTTGGCCAATATTATATATTTCTATGGTTAAGACTTTGCTTTGCCAAAATATTACAATTTGTATGTTGTTCCCTTTATTCCTTTTCTATCTTCTCACCCAGTAGTTAAGAAGGAAGGCAAAGAGAAAAATAGCTAGATACATGATAAACTTAGTTTCATTCACCAGTGCTTGTGATTTGCAGGTGGCAAAGATCTTCCCATCAAAATGAGAAAATTCCCTCTTTCCTGGAGCAGCGGGGAGTGGCCTACTTCAGGCCTGGGAGGAAATGGAGAGCGCCCTTTGCTGCAGACCAAGTGGAACAATCAGTGATTTTTTTTCTCTAATTGAATCCTTGCTGAGAGATCCCTGTAGCTAATGGAGATGCTTCTTAGGGAATTATTACATCAGATGTATTTGGGATTTAGTAGCTCTTGGGCTGTCTATTCTTCCAGGAGTGTAGTAATGTATGGTTGCTAGAGTATGCTTCTTTATTAGGAAGAGTAGTTATCATAAGAATCCAAATGAAGTTAGATGAGAATTTTGTTTGATTGTGTTGTCACATAATCTGCTATGGGTCAAGTGGAATCATAGATTCTACTCTCAAGCTAGATATGTTTGTTCAGTCTCTTCAAACAAATCCCACGTCTGCATCAACCTATTCATTTTTGCCTTTTATGTTTACTGGGAGGTATATGTCATTTGTTCTGTGACTTGTGGAAATCTACCTTCTTTCTCAAGATCAGCTTAGATTATGCCTTCTGTATCATGCCAAAACTCCCAACATTCATTATATATTTGCGTCTCAGTGACCCATGGTATTCTGTTTAGGACAGTGCTTTCTATTGAGGTGTTTCTGAAGAACAGAAACCAGTAAATGAACATAAGTATTCTGTGGGAAGAAAATATTGAGTCAAATATAACTATGAATGCTGTGGTTTCTACACTCCATCCAGCATATGACAGCTTTTATGGTGTAACTGATGCATTTTTGATATCCTTGGAGCCCATGGACTTGACTAGATATCACAATTACTATGTTGTGATATTTTCAGGTTAAACCAAAATTTGCCATTATGGTGATGCAATATCATATAATGAGAACTAAGTAACAAGAAATCATTTTCCACAGAATCTTGTAACTTACCATTCTTGTATTAACAAAAAAAAAAGAGATATTGTTTGCCTATGAGCACTTCAGAGTGGAACATGAACCAATAAGAAAGCAATTTATTTTCATATTGGAGGAATTAGTAAATAACTCTTACAAGTAAGCCATCCTTAAAAACCTACAATATAAAGTTAATGCATATGTGTCTTTCTCTTCTGGAATGTGAGTACCTCCTATTTGAAATTTTGGGGGTTCTTCCTAATCCCAAAATTCCGTGGTATTTGACAACACTTTTGTGAAACACCCTTTGTTTCCTATTTCTTTTTGTGATAACTGGAATTCACACACATCATTCCATGAAGTACACTATAATCCTCAGTTAAGTATAACAAGCTTTTCCCAGCATAGTGGATCATGAGTATTTCTTTAAACTAGATGGAACTTAGAAAGCTGATATTAGTCCTCAGAAAATCCTTTGGGTTTGATTTCATTCTCTTTTGAAATATCCTCTCTTCATTTTAAAACATGCCTAGTTGTATCCTAATGTAATGCTGTAGTCATTCCTGAGTAACCCGATGACAAATGGGAGCTGAGAAACACAAGGAACTGAGAGACGGGAAGTAATCACAGGAGAAATTAAAAGGTATAAAATGGAGTCTACAAGACATTAAAACAGTTTATTTTTCATTTGTAGTTTGTGACTTTGGGGTCATGATTGAAATTGTGTAATTGGTCTGGATTATGAACTTCAGCCTGGTGATTTTGAAATGAGAGCATGTTGCTCACTTATATCCTTTTACATTATAGCCACAGTGGAATATTTTCCATTTTCTTGTGATTGCCTCCCCCAACTCCATAAGGGATGTCTCTCAAACCAGAGCATGGTATACATACCCTCCACTAGTGGTATACCTCCTCAGTCCCTAGACACATTTCATTTGTGACAACAGGTGGACATGCTACTAGCATCTTGAATGTACAGGTTAGAGAATGCCCTACTCTACAGTAGAGAGATCCTCTGCCCACTACACATAATAGTGGAGCTGAGATTAAGAAACCCTGATTATTTGACATTGACATTGCTAATGACAATCTCACTATTCAACATTCAGTGTCCAGTGAACAAGAGCTCTATTCCTGTCTTGAAAGCTGAATGGGATCAAGGGTATAGTCATGGCTGATTTATAAAACACAAAAATAAACTATTGCTCCAAATTGGTTTTGTTTCTTTGTATTATGGTTGTCTAAGTACTGGTAGGAATTCTGTCCTCAATATATAACTTCTACCTTTTTTGTCATATCATCAGAATGCCCACAATGTTGGTAGCACAGCACTTGGAAGAAAAGGACCTCCAGGTCCTCATACTGAATACTGTGTGAGTTATAGATACGCTATAACTGGCAGAAGTCCTTAGAGAGCTTATTTCACCCACAGATAGGTCATCCCAAAGATCATCTATAAAGCCTTTCTCAGCAAGTAACACAGTGAGGTGTGTGAGTGGGGGTGTATAATTTCCACTTTGTAGCATTTTATCCTGGGGTGAATCTTGGGATCATTTAGTTAACCTTTTTTGTAGACATGAAATGGCCCTGGGCAGTGTATTTAGCTTGATAGTACCACGGCTACTGTTGCTTTTAAAACTTGGGTTCATCATCAATGGCTCTTATTTTTCCTTTATCTTATACTAAAATTATGTTATACAATAAGTTCTGGCTATTATTTTTTTTATTTATTTTAAGTTTGTGTTTATGTATATGTGTGTGCATGTGCGAGCTTGTGTGAACTTGTATGCACCTGTGTGCTTTCCTGTCGGTCTATGCATATAGAATACATGTCTGCAATGCTTATAGAGATGAGAATAGAGTTCCACATCCTCTGAAGCTGTAGTTAAACATTTTTGTGTAGGTGCTAGAACCCTAACTTGAGTCTTCTATAAATGTTTGAAGCGTCTGAACAACTAATCTATCTGTCCAGTCCCAAACCTGGATGTTATTTTACCTCTGGGCCGTGCCTCACATTCCCCAGCTCTAAGATGCATATGACACCTATCTTTGTCTTCCTTACTCTGTTACAAATCCTTCTATTACGTCTTTTTCACCAGTCATTGTGGCCATGTTCCATTTCTTTCCAGTTATTTCTGGAAAAAATACAATTTGCATTGCTCTAAGAATTATAATTACACAGACATATGCATTGTGTCAACATTAGGCTTGAGGGTTCCTCTTGTTTTGAAGTCAACTGAGTCCTCTGTGTCAACAATGGGATTCTGAATATGACAAGAAATAAGGAAATAAGGATGTGACAATGGGAGGAGTGGCTAGTGATTCTTAATACAAGCTAGAAAGATACAATGAAAAAAAAGATGGTTGCTGTTTGGGCAAAGAGTGAATATTTTAGTAATGTTTTAACTCAACAAAATTGCTGAAAATTTTGTATATATATAATGGATATAGATATATATGGATATAGAGAGAGAGAGGAGAGAGAGAGAGAGAGAGAGAGACTCATATCCCAATCATACATTTATGTACTTAGGAACTCATAAAAGGAACAATTACCATACTTCTAAATATAACTATAGACAAAGCATGATTTGCAGCATGTACCGCCACAAAACTTCTTAGGTCTCAAGAGAATAAATATCCATTAAGAAAATACTGAAGCTCATTGATAATTTAAAATTTGAAGAAATAAACATTGAGTGGAAAAGGAGTTGGAAAATCTGGCAATGATATCTATCATGAGTGAAGTTGTATAAAATTACAGAGTTACAACTAAATGAAAAGTTGTAGTCTTCGCTCAGTACTTGGGCATAAACACTGCTAAAACTCAGGATGGTTGCCTGGCTATCCTAATATGAGAAGCGATGGTATCTGTGGAGGATATAATTATAAAATGAAAGGAGCAATGCGTCAAGGAATAAGCCTGAAAGGATTATTCAACCATTTTCTTTTTTGGGGGGATCCATATCAATAAAGCTTAATAAGAAGGAAGAGGAAAATTACTGCTGACTGTGAACTTAATAATGCCCCACTGGGAGTTCATTAATATCTCTACAGGTACACAGCAGCATTATCTTAATTGCACATGATACTTCCAAAAATTGCCTTTTACAACATTTGTGGAAATTGCCCTCTGGATCAAGTATTCTTACATTTTGTATTGCTTTTTCTTGGCATGAGTCCCCAGGAGCAAAAGATTCTTATTCAAATATCCAGAAATAAGATGTTCCCCAGATGATTGACCTTGTCAAAGGCACTACCCTTATTATGTTAAGAGGAAGTATATACTGTCAGAAAAGAAAGGTCAATGTGCAAAAACCAAAATTCAAAACTCTCTCTCTCCACTGTGTTTTAGATAAATGCAACTGCAATTTTCTTGATATCAATACTTTGTAACGTGTTTTGTTAAAAATTAAGTTTGTGCTGGAGTAATGGTGTCTGGTCCGATTTTCAAACTGTGTACCAAAGTTATTGGAAGCACATCTGGACACAAAATTTGAGAATAAGAAAGTGTCTCTAGGAGTATAGTTCCAAGCTGAGATCACTTTGCCTATTAGTTGTTGATTATGTAGGAACTGTGGAGTAGAATTGTGTTTGGAAGGGCTCAATGTTATCAAGACTTACAAAATGAAACTAGATTACACACCCATAATATTTGATTTTTTATATTTTATGTATGACAGTTATTTATCTAGAGTTCATAATGTATTCCATCTTTGATTTCTTTTTAAGTTTTACTCTATACTAACAATATTAACGTAAAGTAAAAACATTTTCTAGAACTGGGGACCCAGGATGCCAAATATCATATTTTCTTTCTGTGTCTGATTACCTTGTTCCTTAGGTGCTAAGAAGAAAGCAAGAAAGGCAGAGAGGCCAGGGTCCTCTTCCAACAGTTAGATACCCAACGAAGGAGTGGGTCACGAGCAACTTGGGCCAAAAGCTGCTGACTATTGGAATTTAACTCTTTCTTGCTATTCTGGTCCAAAAGATGATGGCTTCTGGGAAATTACTCCTACTAATTATAGCAGGGGATTAAGGAGAAAACAGCTTAGATACTTGGGTTCTCTTCTCTCTTTTTTTTCTTTTCTTTTCTTGGATATTTTCTTTATTTACATTTCACATGTTATCCTCTTTCCTGGTTTCCTCTCCAGAAACCCCCTATCCCATTCCCCCCACCCTTGACTCTATGAGGTTGCTCCCCTTCCCATCCACCCACTCCCTCCTGTGTCCCTGCCCTGGCATTCCCCTATACTGGGGCATTGAACCTTCACAGAACCAAGGGCTTCTATTCTTGTTGATAACTGACAAGACTATCCTCTGCTACATATGCAGCTAGAGCCATAGGTCCCTTCATCTGTCCTCTTTGGTTGGTGGTTTAGTCCCTGGGAGTTCTGGGGGGTCTGGTTGGTTGATGTTGTCCTTCCTATGGTGTTGCAAAAACCTTCAGCTCCTTCAGTCCTTTCTAAAACTCCTTCATTGAGGACCCTGTTCTCAGTCCAATGGTTCACTGTGAGCATCCACCTCTGTATTTGTCAGGCAGAGCCTCTCAGGAGACAGCTGTATCAGGCTCCTGTCAGCATGCACTTCTAGGAATCTGCAATGGTGTCTGGGTTCTCTTCTCCCTGACTCAGGCTTCTCCCTGGCCAAGTGAGAGTCTTGGAGTTGCTTAGCATTAAGTGAGCCAGAGAGAAAAGGAAAAAAAAGGAAGAAAATCAGGTACAAACAGAGACACATGCATACTGAATGGAGCAGAGAAGGGCTAAACCTCCACTTTGTTTTTAATTTAGTTTTTATACCTTCTCAGGATAATTGATTACATAGGTTTCTAAGCACTTCTACATTCCAAAAGTTCATAGTAAGTTTAAGGCAATAGTTCATATCATAGATTGGAAACGCTGAAAGAGTTCTAGCAGAATTGTGTACATGTCTTTTAATTAAGCCTAACACTTTAGTAAGCATTCTTTATTGGTTACTAACACCATACATTCATTATAAATTTAAAGCAATAATTTTTATTTCATAAGTTAGCATGGTTCTGTCAAGAGACTGAACATCTGCCTTGTGCATTATTTTGAAGTCTTGTATAAATATATCACTCCATCATGGATTTTCTGTCTTTGTTCCTACATTATATTACCCATTCCCAGTTTATAACTTCTAGTTATCAAACAGTGGCCTCATTCCTAACCTACAGGAAATGTTTTACTTGATTTTAAATTTCTTTTATTAAAGCAATTAGTCCATGACACCTGAAGGTTTACAGAGTTATAGTTGTATCCTTTATTCTATAGGGAGCTTGAGATTTCTTGTATCAATTTACAAGTTCTATAAAATCATGATCCAGAATTCTGAAATCATCAATTCTTCTACACATGATTGCTGCATGATAGTACATTTCACATAGATTCTGCAGGGAATGAGACTAATATGGTGGGCTAACGCCCAGGAATCATTAGGCTATGTAATAGTGTCAGGAAAGGCACATGAGTATAAAGCAGCAATACTGGGATAAAGTCTCTGAGGGTCCTGAATCTCAGAAGGCATCCACCACAGTTGTGCAAAATGGTGGGTCATCTCCAGAAAACTTACTTTCTCGATACATCTTTTCCTAGGTGGCTTCTAACACTAAACCTATCTAAAAACAAAATCAATAAAACACTAGACTGAATGGACATACGTGCAACCTGCAGGCACCAAGGTACATGCTTGCTCTCCATGTATAAGACAAAGACTTGAGTAGGAGCCAGAGCAAGTATGCTACTAAATAGCTCACTTCATTGCTTTGCTCATTAATTCACAAGCCAGTTTTCTTCGTTTTATAATCTGATGAGAAGGAAGGATGTCTCAAGAAAAGCCTCCATGATGAAAAAAGAGCGATAATCATTTTTTCTTAGTTCTTGTCGCTGGACATCACTTATCTGCTCTTGGGAGAGCAGTAACTCCTGATGCTTTGCAACACATTGGCCAGAGGAACCATGTACGTGAGGAACATACCAACAGATCTTGTTTGTTCAGCAATTTTCCGCCCATTTAGTATCTGTCTAATTTATTCAAGGAAGACTGACACTGTTCCAATTCTCTCCCAGAAGAATGCTGTCCAGTGATAAAGGGGTGATGCATAGAAACCTTGCCCTCCATGAGGTTAAGTACTCTGAAGAAAGAGGGAGAATAATAAACAGATTGTAAAGCACATAATTGTTTAATTAGAATTGTGAAACTTGATGCCCCAAAACAAAATAGTTTCAGGAATTAAAAAATAAATATATAACCAGTTAACCTTCCAGTAAATCATTGTTTCCCCAGAGCAAAAAATTGAACTTGGGCAAGAATTTAATGCACCTCCTAGTGGTGATCTGATAATAATTGTGATTCCTTTATATTTACAGTGTTATTCAATATCAATATAATTCAAGTTCTCCAATCACTATTATTTGTAAGTAAGGAATACTGATGTTTTGGAAGTGTTCACTAATGCATGTATGTTGTGTTATTTAAATGTTCAATTGTAGAACTGGAGAAATGGTTTAGTATGTAAGTGTCCTGCTTCTCAGAGAAGACAGAGGTTTATTTCTTAGAATATGCATGGTGGCTGACAACTAAATATAACTGTGAATCCTGACACCCACTGTGAGCACCAGGCACTCACATGGTAAGTTTATATAAGTGTGAGCACGTGCGCGAGCAGACACACACACACACACACACACACACACACACACACACATACAGGGTGGGAGGAATCATACAGGTGTGCAGGCAAAACACTCTTGCAACTAAATAAGTGAAATAAATTTGAAAACAAAATTTAAATAAAACATTCAAAACAAATGTCCAATTTAATTAGTCTGAAATGTGTATTCTACTAGATTTGATTTTCCATTCATGTCAGATTTGTTGAACACATGTATCCAAATATAAACAATTAAATTAAGGAAAATACTGTTTATTTTGTCTTAAGTGAAAGGTATGGATTTGAGAAGTATAGCACATGGAACCTTGAGAAGTATGCCTCTTTTCTGCTTTTGTTGCCTGTTCATTTTCATATTGTTTAGAAATCACCATAAAAGTTCATTTCGACATGAATTTTATATGATAGTTTTGAAGCATGAGAACAAATTTTTGTCAACCTTTGATTACATACAACTAGTTTTTCATTCCATAATTACTGTCAGCTGACTTGGTTCTTCAGAAATACCATTGAAGTTATGACTGAATTTTATTTTATTGTTATTTTTATAAAGATAGACAGAAGAGAGAAAGAGTGAGGGAGAGAGAGTATAATATTCCAATGGAACATAAATGACTTACCTGATACTACATTCTTAGCAAAAACTGATTCTTCCTCTCCCAGCAGCTAATCATTGCTAATAATGCCATAGCTAGTGGTGTAAAATCATGCTCAACTCTGTTCTCCAACTGAGATTGGGTTGGCAGGGCCATACACAGGACTTGTACTGTGAGTTCGTATGTGTCTCTGCCCTGCTGTGTCCAGAAAATAATGTCATCTTGAAGTCAGCTACCTCCTTACGCTCACACTCTCTTTCTGGAACCTCTTTGGCAATAATTACTGAGCATAGAGAGGATATTCACGTGTAGTATGTAAGGGATTCTTAAGAATCCTGAAGATCTTTGCTCCACTGTTTATGTATAAACCCTATAGTCATTTTTCCAGGAGCTGATAGACTAACTTCATTTTATAGCATAATGTGGGTTAATATGAGTCTGTAAACAACACGAGTCAGCTTCATGTAAATCTAGAAGTAAATCTCAGCTCAAGAGGGCAGAAAAAAACTCCCTTGAAAAGCCTTGAAGTGCATATGTGTGTGCCACAAAGACTCATGTGGGAACAAATACACCCCATGTTTTATAAGTCAGCTTATTGCCAGTTTATCAGATTGAGAAATAACACCTCTAATCAGCTGAAGATTTCGTGGAAGGGAAGACTAAGCTTTCTTCAAAACACAAAGTGTGTGTCACTTACATAAGACTGTCCAATTTTATAAACCACCAAAAGGGTTAACTTTATACCCATGTTGGGGACTCACAAGGCATATAACTTAACTTCTGGAGGATCTAATGCTTCTGATCTCTGTAGGACTTGCATTTATGTTCAGATACTCCCACACAGATACACACCATGCAAATAATTAAGAAATAATGCAAATACAACTACAACCTGTAAGCTTTATACAGTAATGTATCTTAAACTAAATCACAAAAATTTATTTTATGCAAATTAATCATTGATTAATACTTACACATTTTTCTATGTATACTAAGTCAGTATATACACAGTTATTTTATTGACATAGTAAAAGACATAAAGGGTTAAAAGAGATATTATTTAATTCAACCTAAGAGAACTAAGAAATTGAAAATGTTAAAGCAGAAAGTAACTATTATGAAAATATAGTCTTACTTACCAATGTAGTCCAGAATACAATAACCATCAGGCATATATTCAGATAACTGAAGATTGAAAGACTCATCAGCTTGTCTTGATCATAGATCCCTTTCCTGTAAGATAAAAATTAATATAGATATAACTGTAATAAAGAGTTGTAAATGTATATTTGTAACAAATAATAGTCAGGGTTTGTAAAAACAAGATGCAATGGATGAATTTGTTAAAGTTGGTGAAAAGGGGTATGGAATATAATAAAGAAGGAATCCTTTCCTTAAGTGTATTGATGTATCTTGTATATCTGGAATTAACTTTATGTAAAGACCCAGAAGAAATGAAAAGCATCTACAAGTTTTAACACACTGAACAGATCTAACACTACTCTAATTGAAAATGGCTATCACTTTGGGCACATTATTTGTAGTTGATTTTAGCACTGTGGTAGTGATAATAGATGGGGGTGAAAATGGAGAGTGGGTTTGTCTGTCTGCATGTTTTCATTATGTATATCTAGAACATAAGAAAAAGCATGGACATTCGCTATTACTCTCCTATTTTCTTGAGATAGGATCTATCATTGAAAATGAAGCTTCAGATGATTAGTCCAGGTTGACTGGTAGCCAGCCACAGTGGTTATTCTGCGCAAAGGCCCATATGACTAGAGCCAGTATTTATTTTGAGGGGGAGAGGGCTTTTGCTCTTGCTTGAACAGCAAAAGCTTAATCTGCTGAGCTATCATTCCATCTCAAGTTTTAGTTCTTAAATATTATATAGGTATTTGATGATAATTTTAAGAGAAGTAAAAACAAAGATTAAGAACTCCATGGAATTTGCAATATTTTCCCCTTGTCTCTGCAGTACAGAGCTCCTCTAGAGAGCTGAAGAATTTAGGTTGAACTACTGTGATGATAAACCATCCAAATCAAAACAGCAACACATTCTTGGCAAGTTATACATGAACCAGAAAGATAAATGCAAAAATGACAAATATGATTTAATTAATGGTAATAATTATTCAGTTTTACAGAAGTAGATTTTAACCTGTGGCACTTGAGAAAACATTGATTATAACACAGAATCCTTGAGAAAAATAAACATCAGTGTATGAAAGAGCCTGATCCTGAAAACACGAATTGATGTAGATCTCTTTACAATGAACGTATAGAATGGACATGTGTGGGTGATTCAAGGGAGGGATAAGAATGTTCTTAGTATTTCTCTCTTAAAGTGAGACTCTAGAACAGCAGGAACTCTGATCACCTGACATGATTCAAGGCACAAAGCTAGACAGTGGGTTAGCAATTCTAAAGAAGAATCCCTTTGACCTTGTTCTTGAAAATGACATGTTATTGTTTTGGATGTTAGACTCCAAAAGCAAACCTATGTAAATAAAGTTTCTGAAAATAGAGATACCACTAAAATAAAGACAATAACAATGTGCAGAGAAAACCTATGAGAAAAGAAGAATATAGCGACCATGCATGCCACAGAAAGTATTGGTCATTCTTAAGATTATGGTATAATACCTGAAAGAATTTTGTTAGGAAGCCTATTAATTTTTTTCTGTTACTAGAATAAGATACTTTAACCAAAGCAATTTATGGAAGAAAAGGTTGATTTTACCTTTGGGTTTCAAAGGAGTGTCTATAATAGTGGGAGGGGTATAGTGTCAAGAAGTTGAAGGAAGAAGCTGGGAGATAACATTTTAACCACATACAGGAAACAGAGAGAGAATTTGGAAACAGAATGTCGCTCTAACTCTTCAAACTGCATCTAGTGTTGCATTTCTTCTACCAAGGCTCCAAGTACCCAAAATTCCACAACCTCTCAAAACAATGCTGTCAAATGTTAAATACTTGAGACCCTTGAGGGCATTTCTTGCTTAAACCATAAAGGAGAGGAGTCATTTATTTTAGCTTATGGTTTCTCCTTGTTCCAAGGCAAAGACCAGGTCATAGAGAGAGGTCTGGATTACAAGGCTTATGCCCCATATCAGCCATCTAGTGGTCCTATACCTGCTATGTAAGTCATGACTAAAAACTTCTAGACTATTCCACAACTGTGCCTCATTCTTGTAACACATATGATAATGCATGCCTATAAGTGCTATGCGCGATAATTCATATCCAACCCATACTAAAGCGCTGACCCCAGGTAAAGGTAAATAATTCATACCATAGTACAAAGTCACATAGTCCAATAATGCCAGTCCTCATACTGGAAACCCCGAAAGTACAGCCATTGCTCAATGCACTGGAATGGAAGTTTCAGCAGTTCTAATCAGATGTTTATGGCCAGGAAAATACCTAGTGAAGCACTGATATTCAAGTTATGTTTGAAGCCCAAAGAAACTGGTTGTAATAACTGTATATGAGTGCAGCCATCACAGCAACAGGATAGATGAACTTGTCAGCAAGAGCAAAAGAAATCAAAAGGAAACACATTCTCCCTATTTTATCTACTCTTACTTGAGCTGCTACCAAATACTGGGCATATTTAGAACAGATCCTCCCCTTTAAAATACCTGGTCAAGAACATTTTGCACTAGAGTGCCCAGTGGCTTGGCTATGGATTCTAGATCCAGTCAAGTCAGCCATGATTTACCATAGCAATGTCCTATATTAATAATGTAATGTAAAATACTTCCATGAAGCTTGAAAATGTAGAGTGACAGAGACTGTGTAAGGTTCCACTGATTGTTGTTGAAGGAAGCAATAGATTTATATATGAGGAAGAGGATATAGGTTAGCTGATTTAGAAGTTCTTTTGCAATCTTGAAAGTCTCTAATGATTAAGAAACATAAAGTGTTTTATATAAAAAAGCTTTGTTCTTTAATAATCACTAATAAGAAATAAGAAAAAGAACATCAATTTACTCTACTAGGTCTTCTGTTTTGCTAAGAATTTTAGGTAACATACTCTATCAAGAAAACAGAATAGGAACAGAGATATGGCATATGGCTCAGCAATTAGGAACAGATACATTCCTTTCAAAAGATCTGAGCTCCATGTTTCATCACCAGTGTAAGGTACCTCAGAACCACCTGTAACTTCAGCTCCAGGGGATATGATGCCGTATTTAGGACTCACTGACCACCTGTACGCTGAAATGACCATTTGCACATACAGTCACATTCATTTATACACAATTCTCCCAAAAAAGGTTTAAAAAGAAGAAAGCAATAAATTATAATGTAGTTTGCTTTCTTGGAAAACAAACTGAAAAACTATTCAAGTTAATAATAGTTTAAACAAGAATACAAGTAAATAAGCAAAATTAATGTATTTGTATATTCAAGCAGGATAGAAAAGAATATTAATTTTATGTCATACATGCTAGAATAAAAATAAAAACTGTTTTGAAAGAAAGTTAATAAGCAATATACAAGGCCTACACAGAGACAATTATATGATTTTATTAAGAGGAAATAATGGAAGTGAACGAACATTTTGCAATATATTTTTTAATTTTTGAAAATTCAAATGGACATTTTTTTAAATTATATTCAGCATAGAATCTTCTTAATGTCTCTCATTTCATCCTCCATATCCCTATCTCACCTTAACTTTATGTTTTTCTTTTTTTATAGTGCACCAACTTCAGTACTTGTCATACATTACTTATGCCCATTTTACCATATAACTATAGCTTGATTGACCTACTAGAGGTCATACCCTAAAAACTGATTTCCTCCCAGAAGTCATCAATTGAGAATAACTATTTAGCTAAGGGTAGAGACTTTTAAGTTCTTTCACCTTCCATATTGGAATGTTGACTGACTTGTTCTTGTGAAAGTCTATGTAGACAGCCACAGCTCTTAAGATTTCCTGAGTGCTGATTTCCTGTCATGTCCAGAAAGCACTATTTCAGTTTGGTCCTCCATGACCATTCAATCTCTTTTTACCTTTGGTTATTTTTTATTGCATATTTTTGTATTTACATTCCAAATGTTATCCCCTTTCCTGGTTTTTCCTCCACAAACCCCTCCCCCTGCTTCTAAAAGGGTGCTCCCCTACCCAACTACCCACGCCTGCCTTCCAGCAACAAGCCTTCACAGGACCAAAGGTCTCTCCTCCCATTGTTGACCAACAAGACCATCCACTCTTACATAAGTAGTTGGAGCCATGGGCCCCTCCATGTGTACTCTTTGGTTAGTGGTTTAGTCCCTGGGAGCTCTGGGAGAGGGGGGTTTGTTTGATTGATATTGTTGTTCTTCCTATGGAATTGCAAACCCCTTCATCTACTTCATTCCATTTTTTAACTCCTGCCCTGGGGATCCCATGCTCAGTCTAATGGTAGACTGTAAGCATCTGCCTCTGTATTTGCCAGGCTCTGAAAGAGTCTTTCGGGAGACAGCTATATCAGGCACCTGTCAGCATGCATGTTCAATAGTGTCTGCCTTTTGTGTCTGTTGATCTTATTAACTTTTCCTCATCTTCTTCTCCAATAATCACTGAGTCTTAACATGCGGCATGGGCACATAATATTTGTACGAAGGCTCTCTGCACTTTGACCATTTGTGAGTTAATGCAAAAAATCAAAACCGTCTCTTATAAGGTCTGAGAGCTACAAGAATTGCTGAGTAGAAAGATATGAATTTAGAAGATACTTCGATACTATCCTTCCTTAATAATATATTAATATTCCTAAAATAAAAGTACTAAGTTCCTCCACTGGAGCCTGTGGGCTCATGAATAACAGCTTTGTGTCCAAATGTACCAAGCACAACTTTCCACAGAAAGTTAATGTCTACCACTTTTAAAATCCTTGCCACAGTGGCATCCGTGGATATGTCCTGCTACATCAGTCCTTGTTGTAAATTCCAGTAGCTGGGTCAGACTCTTGGTGACTGTTCCCTGAACAGTGTGACTAGTGCCTTCTTGCATTTTGAAACATAGGCAGCAGGGGAGATTTGAGTCAGTACCAAGCTCATTTTTCCATGTTCTATGAACAAAGAGTATATTGTTCAATACAAGGGTCTTAGCATAAGTTTGTGAAAGCCACAAAAACTAATGACAATAGGCTGCATTGTTTAGGAGATTTGGGGTTATGTCTGACAAATATCTCAAGTGGAGTGGATTTTTTTACTCTTTCTTTTTATTTACACTTTTTTTTACACTCCAGATTTTATTTCTCTCTGGTCCACCATCTTATTGTTCCACATCCCATACCTCCTCCCAGACTCCCTATCTCCATGACTATGTTTCTACTCCCCCAGATCCTCCCACCCCACCAGAACTCTTCACTCCCTGGGGTTTCCGGTCTCTTGAAAGTTGGGTGCATCATCTCTGACTGAACCCAGACCAGGCAGTCCTCTACTGTATATGTGCTGGGGGCTTCATACAAGGTGGTGTATGCTGCTTGGTTAATGGTCCAATCTCTCAGAGATCTCAGGGGTCCAGGTTAATTTGCACTGCTGGTCCTTCTAAAAGGTTGTTCTCTTCCTCAGATTCTTCCAGCTTGTCCCTAGTTCAACTGCAGGAGTCAGTAGCTTCTGTCCATAGGTTAGGTGCAAACATCTGCATGAGTCATTCAGCTGCTTGTTGGGTCTTTCGGAGGGCAGTCATGATAGGTCCCTTTTTGTGAGCACTCCATAGTCTCAGTAATAATTTCAGGCCTTGGGGCCTCCCCTTGAGCCGAATCCCATTTTGGGCCTGTTATTAGACCTTCTGTTTCTCAGGCTCCTCTCCATTTCCATCCTCACAGTTCTTTCAGGCAGTTACAATTATGGGTAGAGTTTTGACTGTAGGGTGGCAACCCTATCCCTCACTTGATGCCCTGTCTTTCTGTTGGAGATGGGTTAAACAAATTCCCTCTCCCCAGTGTAGGGCATTTCATCTTTGAGTCTTGAGAATCTCTCACCTCCCAGGTCTCTGATACATTCGAAGGGTCCCCCCAACCTCCTACCACCGGAGGTTGCCTGTTTATCTTCTTTCTGTCCCTTAGAGCTTCAGTCCTTTCCCCAACCACCCAATACCAGATCATGTTCTCCTCTTCCTCCCATCCAACAGTGACCTTTTCCTCCCAGGTCCCTCCTTGTCATCCCTCTTGCTCTATTGCCTTGACAATTTTTTAAAAGCTAAACAAACAAATGAAAGCCTAGCAAACCAACCCCCCCCAAAAAAAACAAGAAGAGTAACAACAACAGTATAGCAATTTAGAGAAGAAAGTGCTTTTCAATGGGGACTTACAGTTTCAGAAGATGAGTCCATGACCAGCATTGCAGGCAGGATGGCAATGGGTCTCCAGCAGTAGCAGAAGGCTCACATCTGATCCACAAGCATATAGTAGAGAAAAAAGAGCCAAGGGAAATGAGATAAATGAGATAGGGTTTTAAAACTTCAAGGCCAACCCATCCTTAGTGACATATTTTCTCCAATAAACCTACACCATCTAACTTTCTCTAAACAGTTAAAGCAACTGGAGACCAAGTATTCACATAGATGAACTTATGCAGGCCACGCTCAATCAAGTGACAACATGGAGGTAACTTTATCTGGTAATTAGCTTTCTATTTGTCAACTAATAGTTTCTGAGTGGAACATTATAGCTTGTGTAACTGCAATTCAACTATTTTATAAATGTTTAATAAATTTGAACTAAAATAATATTTACTTTTCCACAAGAGAATATATGGTGTTGTAAAATGTAAACTCTACAATAATATATAACTATAATGCAAGTCTCATCAAACCTTAATAGATACTTTTGCTAAGTTGTTAAAAAGTTCTTTTAAAGTTCAAATCTTAAACTAAACAAGTATTATTACTTAGGGTACATTTAAAATCAGTTTAAAGAAGGAACGCACAAGAATTAATGCAGTTTTAACACGCCCCAAGCTCATAAAAACAAGCATAGTTCAAATGTTGACCTAAGACTTCAAAGCTAAAAATATGATGTAAAAGTCATGCAAATATCAAATGATTACTTCAAATTTTAAAATATGTGGATCAATGAGATGGCTCACAGGAATGAGACTTGACGCTCAAGCCTGCTGATTTGAATTCAATCCTCAGAGTCCATGTAAAGGTGAAAGCATCTGTTTCACACAGTTGACTTCTGATCTCCACATCTGCGTTCTGTCATATGTGTGCCACTCCTCCTCCCCAACACTAATAAATTCAAAAGAAGAATTTAGCATTTGAGAAGAAACCAAACCATGATTAATTGTTTAGTGAGAGGTATTGGGGCAGCAAGTGAACCATTTGAGAGCTTGTTCTACCTCATTGATCAATCTGAAATAATTACATGAAGAGATTTCACCAAAAACCATGAGCATTCTGTCACTTTGAGGGCACAACTTAGAATATTTCTAATAAAACCTGATCGATGTGGGCTGGGGATTTGGCTCAGTGGTAGAGTGCTTGCCTAGCAAGCTCAAGGCCCTGGGTTTGATCCCCAGCTCCGGAAAAAAAAAAAAAGAATGGAAAAAAAAAACCCTGATAGATGAGCACAGTGATTCAATCAACTCTCAGGACTTGATGTGGGGTTTGAATGAGAGTGAAGATTTAAGTATTTAGCAATATGAGGTGAGGCTAAATGCACAGAGGATTATGAGAAGTCACCCGCAAAGAAAGAGAAGAGAAAAAGAGGAGGAGAAAGGAAGAGAAAAATGCCAGGTAAGGGGGAAGAAAATTAAATTCATATTTTATTATGCAGATATATACTCAAATACAAATACAAATGTCCTAAAGAGATTTAAAAACACATGAGCCAAGGATTAAACGTATCTGTTGGTTTTAGGTATCATTCCTTGTACTTCTTATAAATAATATATCATTAATTAACCAAGACAAAACAAGAACTCATCCCAAATTTCTTTTCATGCAAAGTAGGTGGTGGTAGTTTCTTAGCCTATTTTATACTTATCACTTAACAAAATTATTCTTCAGTAATAGGTACATTTTTATCAGGAGAAAAGAGTCATACAGTAAGTTACATTTTTAGTTCTGTTTTAAACATTAGAAGTATTCTCAAAATAATGACTTCATAAACCTGAAAATCTACTGGAAAGCAGAAAGCTGAGCATGAGGCCTCATGACTGTGTAAATATGCAGGACCAGGTATCACAAGTTATAGAAATTCCTCTGTTCTTTCATTTCTATTTTCAGGAAGGTTATCTCTATGCAATACATTTTGATCTCAGAAGTGAAATCCATTTGATCTTTAATTCCCTATCCTAGGACCATTATATGCCTGGTGTTGACATAAATGAAATAGTGAAGAGGAGGTGTGCATGAGCCTGAATTGAAACTTGGGTCTTAATCCATGGGTTATTTCCTATGTATCTGAAATGGATACACCTAAGAAAACAGTGGTTTTCAAAAGACAGGTGATAACGAGGAAAGGAGTCACTTTCACCAAGATTTCCATAACTGTGAGTTTTACATAATCTAGAGAATGTTTTCTATTGTGGTATTTTATAATTGTGATGTTTCTAAGCATCTACAAAAATGAAAACTTGATGGTAGACTAGGTTTATTTTGACTCGCACTCTTTCAAAGGTGTGAAGGGATTTGGGAAAGGACAACATCTGTGTATCATAATAAAACTTCTACATTTCAGCAAATGAAAGTTAATGGAAATGTCTTACCTTTGTGCTTTGTATTTTTTTTTTTTCATTTCTTGTTAGGACAATCCTGGTGAGTCTGACTCCCCCTAGCTCCTATTTATCCCTGAAGCTCTATAAATGAAGGTTTTCTTTCCTCAATAGTTAAAGTCTCCAAGTTATAAGTACATACATACCCCAGATTGTTAAGGTGTTTCTATGAGCATTATCAATGTGTTTAAACTAATTGAACAGTTGTTTCAGAATGAGCTTCAAACTGACTTTAAGTGATGACATAGTCATTGCTAGGGGCAGAAATCCACTTTGACTCTGATCATCTACTGGCCTTGCTTTTTATGCTTGTTATTATTTTAGTAAAATTTTGTAAATTAGTATAATTAAGAGTTCAGTTGTTTGCACAGCCTATTTTTAGACTTGAGTAGGAATATTAATTCCATATCTATGTATTTTGAGGTCATGGTTGAAATCTGCAGTTCAGTGCCTACTTTTTCTATGAAATAAGCTAATGAAAATATAGTACTCTATAGTATATTCTATTATATTATAGTGTAGAACACTTCACAGTGACTAGATGAGGAATTACCTGTGTAAATATTAGAACATGCTGTGTACATTATAATGAGTTTAACATATGAAAGATGTTGCTTCTAAGGCTGTCATAATTGGAATACACATAAAACTCTTAACTTGCCTTAGAACACAGAGGAGAAAACTAACCTAAGCTGTACTTAGGAAATATATTAGTTCTTACCATTATTTTGATAGTGTGTTCTGATACATAGCCACTTTGGAGAGTAAGGTTTATTTAGAACTAGAGCTCTGGAGTGGATTTGAATCTATCATGGTAGAAAGACTGAGAGGAAGCTAGGAAGTCAGAGGAGAAAAGAGCAAGTAGGGCCAGGATATAAAACTTCAAAACCCGCTGCCACTGATGCAATTCCTTCTGCAAGGATCAATGCCCTTGCATTTGAAGGTTCCAGAACCTTCCCAAACTCTGACACTGACTGGAGACTATGTATTAAAAATGCATGAGATGATGTGAGATATTTCACACTCAAACCATCACAAAAAGTCTAATGTGGAGTATAGCCTTAGTTATGGATATATATTATTCTATATTTTCGTAATTATTCCCAAGGGCATGAAATGCCCACTCTGTCCTGGTATGATTTTGAACATACACATTCCTGCCTTGTGAGAGCAACTAAATCACTGAGGTCCAGGTACTAGTTATCAAATGACTCAAACTCTGATCCCAGTACTTGATACTCCAATCTTATTCCACTTTACTCCCAGTGCCTCTTGAAAGACCTGTTATTCAATTACTCGGTGAAGAACTCAGTAGAAGGCTCCAAGGTTTCCTAACACTGGTTTGTTCTTGTCAATTCTCGAGGTGCAGACCAGCAACATGGGTAAAGAAACAGAGATTTTTCAGGCTGCATGAAGCTAATGTATAATTTAAAAGGTTGGTGGAGAACTGATCTTTATAATAATAATAACCATTCTCCAACAGAAGAAAATAACATAGAAACCAGAATCAGTCAATATGGAATAGGATCTTCTGGACTCTGATGGTCGAACTGAGTTTGACTTTGGCAGGTTTGCGGCAAAAAGGTGGACTATTGGTTCAGTTTAGACAAAGATCAAAAATTATATCTGAGAAAATGATAAAATAAAGGAATTTTCAAACAAAATTGTTTAACTACCTTATTATTGCACATAACTACTTGTACTACCTTCCAGAAATCAGAGAGAGAGAGAAGAGTTGGGTGGAGTGCACTGTAGAGGTTAACCAACACAGGGATCTGGATGTCAGTTCCCAAGCCATGCTCATGCTTGTGATCAATAGTGACTTTGCAGCTTTCCTTAGGGTGTTTGAGACAGTGTGTGTTTAAGGGTGTGTGTGTGTGTGTGTGTGTGTGTGTGTGTGTGTGTGTGTGTGGTGTTCATTTATATTTATATGTAGTTGTCATACATATAATAAATATAGTATAATAAATATATAACATACTATAATATGATCGACATAATATATATGTTACTGATCCTCAATTTCATTTAACTTTGTATCAATGCTTCAAAATTACACAAATAGTTATATTTCTAATAATCCCAATACATTCACTCCACACCAGAAAAGAGAAGTGATTTGATACTTAACATCCTCTTTGGTCTCTTAGTTTGTTTTTCATAGTTATAAGCTCTAGAGCTCCTTAAAACAACTAAGCAGATTAATCTCATCTAAGAGTAACTGACATCATGCTAATAGGAAAATAAAGGACTCTTTAGTACTTGTGCACTGCACACAGCAGGACTGAAAGCAATCTCCCAGCTCTTAAGGCAAATGTGTGCAGCTTTGGAGAAGACCTTCCAAAATGGAAGAACCTCTGAAGTAGTGACTCTCCAACTTCCTAATGCCATGTCCCTTTAGTACACTGTTAGTCCTCCTGTTGTGGTGATTTCCAGCCATAAAATTATTTTTGCTGCTATTTCATAACCGACTTTGCTACCGTTACGAATTATAATGAAAATATATGATATTCAGAATATCTGATATGTGACTTAGAAGTACGTCATAACTCATAGGTTCGAGAAGGCTTTCACTGGGGACCAGCCTTACCTGAGCCAAATGGGCTACCGAGCACTTTTATAGGTGTTCTTTGGTAAGTGAATTACTATATGGAACTCACATCGCTTTGCTAACAACTCATGATGTCTATGAGGAAACATAACCTCTGTTGACTACTCTGCTCTCTAGATACAAGGCAGCTGGGTTACATTGGTTTTATATCAGTTAAAATATTTGCTGGATTGGTTATGAAACCTCCATGTCTAACTAGCCATGGTGTTTAGCATAGCCATCCCCTGCTATATCCATTCCCATTTCTTAAGGAAAGAAAATAAAAGAACAAGACCCAGAAGAAAATGGCCCTTTTTTGTGTGCATCTAGGTAGTATGGTGGCAGAAAACCCACCCTGTGTGATGATCCAGCCCTGTCTTTTATGAGTGGCTAATCCTACATGGAACTCTGTCCCACCTTTCTGGTGTGCTCTGACATTGGTGTTTTCTTGTCATTTCAGATCCCTCAGATTAGTTATGCATCCACGGCCCCTGAACTCAGTGATGACCGGCGCTATGATTTCTTCTCCCGAGTGGTCCCACCGGATTCCTTCCAAGCCCAGGCGATGGTTGACATTGTAAAGGCTTTGGGCTGGAATTACGTGTCTACTCTTGCATCTGAAGGAAGCTATGGAGAGAAAGGTGTGGAGTCCTTCACACAGATTTCCAAAGAGGCAGGTAGGAAGTGATTGTATTTTAAAACTTACCTTCTTTAAAAACAAAAAAAATCTGTGCCTTGCATTTTTCTTGAGATAATATTGGATGAATTGTAAACATAATCGCCACCATGCCCTTGATTTCACATTCCCTATGTCCTGTGACAGTATCTTTAGGTGTTTATCTATACTGCCACCCCTTGGTACCAACAGATAAATAGAATGAACACTGAAATGAGTACCTAGCTTCTGCCTAAGAGATGTAGAGGAGAACATTAATTGGATCATAGATCATGAGAAACTATGACTGCCTTTTTCTATCCATAATCTGTTTCCTCTTTGTACCTTCCCTATGTGAGGAGAACTGTTTAGAATTATGTGAACATGAACACAGGTCCACCCTGATTTTGTTTTGTTTGTTTGTTTCGTTTTTCCTTAATTTATTTGTTCACTTTACATCCTGATCACAGAACCCTCTCTCCTTTCTGCTACTGAGGCCAGTCTGAAAGGAGATCCAAAAGGAGGCAACAGGGTCACAGTCAGCCTCCTACTCCACTTGTTAGAGTACCCACACGGAGATCATGTTGCACATCTGCTACATATGTGTAGGAAGCCTAGGTCCAGGCCTGCATGCTATTTGGTCTTGGGTCAGTCTCTGTGAGCCCTCATGGGTATAAATGAGTTGACTCTGTAGATCTTTTTGTGGTGTCCTTAAACCTCCGGCTCCCCTAATCCTACTTCCCACTCCTCCACAAGACTCTTCAAGCTCAGCTTAATATTTGGTTGTGGGTCTCTGCATCTCTTTCCATGAGCTGTGGATGAAGCCCCTCAGAAGACAGTTATGTTAAGCTCCTGTCTGCAAGGATAGCAGAGTATCATTAATGGCGTCAAGAGTTGACTCTCTTCCACAGGATGGGTTTCAAGTTGGGCCAGTCATTGGGCGTCCATCCTCTCAATCTCTGCTTCATCTTTATTCCTGCCCATCTTGTAAACCAGACGAATTTGGGGTTGAAGTTTTTATGGTAGGTTGATGTCCCCCTTCCTCGACTGGAAGTCCGGCCTGGCTAAGGAGGTGGCCACTTCAGGTTCATACCACAAGGACATTTGCTCAACTATGCTCGTAGTTGCTTTACTCATTAAAGCCAGAAATTTGGAAAAACCTAGGTGTTCCTCAACCAATGAGTGAATGCAGTGCATTTATATACTGGAATAAAGAAAGAGTGGTACATTTATACAATGGAAGATAACTTAGCTATTAAAAGCAAAGACAGCATGTGATTTGCAGACAAACAGGTAGAACTTGAAAATAACATCCTGAGTGAGGTAACCCAGACCCAGAAAAGCACATATGGCATCCACTCACTTATAAGTGGACCTTAGTCATAAAGCACATGATAACAGTGCTACAATTCACAATCACCCTAATTTTGAAAGAGCATCTGATGCTCCTGAATGACTTGGCCCAAACAAATGAAACTGACCAGGTAGAGTTATTTAGGCACATAGAGCTGAAACTTGTGATTCCTTTCAGGGAGTCAGTTCTATTTAGTAGGATTTATTTAGAACACATTTACTAAGGATGAATTCCTGATCTCCCCTTCACTGCCCTTTAAATGCTAGAATTCTACTGGTCTACATCCTGGCAGGTACTATGAAGTTATTATTCTAAGGTAAAACAGTCAATTTTATTTATAAGAATTTTATTCAACCAAGATGGTCATTGACTAGTGTAATGAATCAACAATAAAACCGAAGAGCAGAAGATCCATTTTATGTGGAAAGGTGCCATATATCATGATAGCAGGGTCTTGTACATCACCCTTTACTGTGGACATAGCCAGTGGATGTCGCTGATAGACCTGCTTATGATTGTGAAGAGAAGCTTCTTTGAGAATCTCATTTTTTAAAATTTATTTTTATATTTTGATCTTACATGCTTTAGTTTTTGCCCTCTCCCTTTTCCTCTTCCCAGAGTTCTTCACCACATATTCCCCTACCACCCCACCATGGTATCCCCCTTCCCTGGGGCATTGAGTCGCTATAGAATTAGGCAAACCCTCTATCAGATAAAACAGTCCTCAGCTACATATGTGCTGAAGGGTGGCAGGGGGAAGGTGGTGTCAGACCAGCCTGTATATTCTATGTTGTTGGTGGCTTAGTCTCTGGGAGCTCCCAGGGGTCCAAATTAGTTGACACTGCTGGTCTTCCTTTGGGATTACCATCCCTTTCAGCTCACCTCCAGTACATAGACAGGGCCCCCAGTGAAAGGATGGGGTCATCAAACAACCTTCAATATTTTTGGCCCAGAATTGTTCCTGTCTAAAAGAAAAGCAGGAACAACAATGGAGCAGAGACTGAAGTAAAGGAAGGCCAACCAGTGACCCAGTGACTAGCCCAACTTAGGATGCCTACCATTGGCGGGCACTAAACCCTAACACTGTTAATGATGCTTTGTTGTGCTTGCAGACAGGAGCCTGACATTGCTGTCCATTGAGAGGGCTCTATTAGCAGCTGAGTGAAACAGATGCAGATTCTTACAGCCAACTGATAGACTGAGGTCAGGCATTCCTAAGGAAGAATTAAGAGAACTCACAACATGAGCACATGATAGGATTTTTAAGTGTCACTACCCATCTGTGTCCTTCTTACCTTTTGACATCTGACTGAGATAGATACTCCTGTTTATAATTATCTCTGGCTGACACAAATCACCAGCAGGTGTCATCTTAAACATGATTTCCACGTTCAAGCTGATAGGCAAACCTTCCCTTGTTGTGTTGTCTTTGCCTGGTGTTTCTAGCTTTGATCACATTCCCAAGACTCTTACAAGAGGACAAGTTTCTCTTGTTCACTGCTGTAGCTCTAATTCTTGTGGTCCTAAGAAGGAAAATCTCCAGTATAATTCAGTTAGAAACCTTCTGAACTGTCAGAAAATTTTAACTCGCTTCTTATGGAGGGCTGTGATATATAGAACTCATTAGCAGCAGGGCTCATGACTCCCCAAAGAGATCCCCAAACAATGTAATGACTATTGTTTTTCCTTTCTCTGTCTCTTCCGATCTTGCTTTGATCAACCTTTAGTTGAGATAAAAGAAATGTCTGAACTATATGGCTGAAAATGAATAAATTAGGCAATGACAAGAGAAATTACATGTAAATTGGTAACTCAGGAATAAAGTCCAGCCACCATCTTGAAATATTTAATTGCTACAAGAAAGTCCTGAATATAACTCTGAACTTTGTATTGGATAAAACAGAGAGGATGCTCAACCATCTCCCACAAAATCTTAACAATTTTATGGTAACCATCATGTGTAATATTTAGGAAAAGAAAACTTTTTCTTGCTTTGGAAATAAGACAAATGTTCTGACGACAGGTTTCAGTGAGAAAAATTATATGGTTGCTATTCCTGCTGTCTCTGGTTAGATCCACAAGATATGACATTAGAGATTGTTATGTAACACAAAAAGGAATGACCTTTGTAGTATTGTATGCATGTTAAGGATTATGCACTTAGCTGAATACATTTCAAGATGCTCAGCTCAGAAACAAAGCCTTGGCCGGGACAGTCATTTAAAACGAAATCTTTTAACCTGAGACCATGCTGCCTGGGGATGAGAATTAAAAAAATAATCACCTGCTGCTGCAGACATAGGAGAAAACATGGGAGATCCAGGCGACATGTCAGTGATTAGTTCTACGTATTATAACATTCAGATAATGGGTATAGGCCACCTGTGCTATGTCACATGTGCAATTAATAACTTTAAGTATGCTTATGTGCTTCATGGATATCCTTTTCCTCTGCTAAACAAGGAGGAAAAAGGTCAAAGACAGAGGGAGAGTTTACTGTTCATAAAATGTTGACTAAATGCATCTACTGTGTCTTAAGGGAAATGAAGTTAAATATCATTTCTTTCCTATGGGTTTTTTCATTAATTTCTTTGTGGGTATATGCATTCATTTTTATAATATGTGCATACACATATGTGTATTTGCATATATAAGCACATATTTGGGGGTTATCTATCCAACTTTGTCTCTGTCTTTCTCTCTCTCTCTCTCTCTCTCTCTCTCTCTTTCTCTCTCTGCACGTCTTCAAAGTTTACAATGGGTGTCTTTCTTGATTGCACTGCACTTTATTTATTAATAAAACACTCTTGCTTAACCTAGCACTTGAGTTATACACACTCTTACTTCGCTACTGTAAATATTTTATACATGATTCATCATTTCAGTCCTCAATTTCAACATAGAGAGAATGAGATTTATAAAGCCCATTTCATCATGGTTGTATGATGAATGAGATGTTGTATTGGGAAGCAGTTAATACCCAGAAACATCTAATTATTAGTGTACCACTTTGATTCCCTATCAATATTTATTATTCAAATTTAAAGTTTTGAAAATGATTGGAATAGTCTGATTTCAGTCATAATTCTAAATAATATCGATGGTAGAATGATTTCTCCTAGTACATTTTTAAGATAAAAGGAAGAGAAAAAATAAATGAACTAGAGTTTCACACACACACACACACACACTTGTGTGTGCGTGCATAAGTGTGATGGATAGATTACATTTTATATGTACTTGCTTCAATCTCAAAGAACTAACTTCTATTGCTTTTAAACATTTTGTTTCTGAAGAATGTCATCCTTCTTTATAAATACGTTTTCTATTTCAGAATACTTTCATCTCAAAGCTTAAGGGATCTTTAATCCTAAATCAGAGGGTACTCTAGGATGGAAGCCTATCTTCAGTGCTCACAGTGGTATAGTACGGTTAAGCTCCGGAGTATCACTCCTTGGTAAAACACATAAAGATATTTCATTGGAGACAAACGCCACATTTAAATAGACCTTTAAATTACTATTTATTGTTTGCTAGTATGTATGTATGTGTATATATATATATATATATATATATATATATAATTTATAATATATAGCCCTGGTACCCTAGGAGGCTATAAAGTAAATATAAAGTATTCTTATTTAAATTCTAGATTTTCCTTGAATGTATCGTTTTTACCTTCTCTATACTCTCTATCTCTCTATAATGGTCTTCTTGAGGTCAGAGGTTGAGTTTAGATATTACTCAGTCTTCGGGACTCTACACCTTGGGAATGTAGAATGACTACTTACTTAATGGTTTTTATACACATTTTTATGTCTCTGTAGTGGGAAGCTCATCAGTGTGTGTGTGTGTGTGTGTGTGTGTGTGTGTGTGTGTGTGTGTGTGTTTTCTTGTAGATCAATTCACTTTATTTTGAGACTTTTTTTTTTCAGTAGGAATTGACGCTTTCTCTGTTCAGACAGGCAGACTAGGCAGGGATGTCTGGCTTCCTTCTCTGTCTACCTCCTCCATGCTGGGATTGCAAGCCCTTGCAACAGTGTTCCCTTTTTACTTAAATGGTGAGAATGCAACTCAGGCTCTAGTGCTTGTATGGCAAGTGCTTTTTAAACTGAGTTCTCTCCCTCCATTTCCCCTACCCCACTCCCCGTCCCCGTCCCTCCTCTCCCACCCTAGAAATTTATAGCACTTCCCTCCTATTCCTTCCTGGATGAAGCACTCTGATCACTGTGTTTCTGATCATCAGGGAAAAGTCAAATCTGTGTCCATGGGCTGTAGAGATAGTTCAGACAATAAAGGCTATGTTAACAACAAAAATATAAGAAATATAAGTGTACCTATTTTTTATGTTGGTGTAGGGAATTTGAACTTACATTCTCAGGCTTGGACCACATACACTCTTGCCTAAAAAGCCTCTTTTCAGCCTAGGGATCATGCTGTAGATAGGCATGTATTAAAAACACAACCTTTATAAATCTACATGGATATGCTAATGACAAATGATCACTTGCCAAAGTTTTCAGAAGGGAGCCTCCTGCATACTATGGTAAAGCTAAGAATGCCAAATATTCATGTTCCTAGCCTCATGTTACTTTATGCTCTGCGAACCATGCAGAACCACAGTAAATGAACTAAGCTCCAAGGACACAGCCACCAAGTTAGAGTGGAAAGCCCATTTTATTGGTACCAGCATTGGCCAAAGCAGTGATATTCCTTTGTACCAGTAGATGTCGAATCCAGCATAAGTTGGCAACATTTATTCAACCGCTGGCTTCCTTTTCCAACAGAACCTACAAAAGCATCAGACAAGCCTGCTGATGTGGCTTTGTTTTATTTATTTGGGACTTTGATTCTGGAAGTCTGGCTTCTCTCCGAGTCTACTAATAATCTGATTTTGATTCTGTAATCTCCCCAGTGGCTCAATGAATTGTCCAACATCATTTAAATAATTTCTCTGCTTAATTTAGGCATGTTCATATTTTGTTTGTCTTCAACCTTCATTAACACAGGTAATGAAGGGCTGTCTCTCTTCTGAGCTTCTTAACATCCCGTGTGTACCTCTGTCACAGAATTGCATACCTTTCTTCATTTCCATTTCCCTAGCTTTCCTCTTTCATTAAATGAAGTTTGCAGAATATAGTGTATTGTATCTGACTTACAATATTGTTCATATAGAATTGTGCCCAACACAGCATAGGATTTTTAAATATTTTATTATTGTGCATATTGTTATTTATTTTGTATTGTTCAGTGTGGTGTGTGTGTGTGTGTGTGTGTGTGTGCATATGTGCATAAAGGGCAGAAAGCAATTTTTAGCAGTCAGTTCTCTCCTTCTACCATGAGTTCTAACGTCCCAACTCTGGTAGCCAGGTTGCTTCACAAGCACTTTTACCCTCTGAGAAATCTTTTGGGACCCATTCACTTCTTTGACAGGTTAATAATACCAGTATTTTCACAAGATTCTAATTGGTACAGTGGAAATGTTTCTAATTCTGATTTGCTAACGTGACTATCCTTCTCTTCTCACAAATTGACTTCCTAGGAAGACTACACGAAACAAGGAAGTTAAATTCCTTGTCTTATGATCACACAATATACATCAGGATGCCTTTATTTACAAGCACTGTTTCAAAACTATATTCATGATACACCAAAAAATCGTGACTTTTAAAAAATATGAAGAAGGAAATCAACTGAGAGGTGCTCCAACTCAGGTCTCTGGGAGAAGGTGGATATTTAAGTAACCCCAAAATGACAATAGAAACCGAACAGACAATATTGCCCCAAGGGAAGCAGTGCAGGATATTCTAGGAAGAAAGAAGCATGACTGGATCCCAAACACCATTGGCATTGTTTGAAATGCTCAGTGCTATAAGAGAAAAGCCACGGTTTTGAAAACTCTAAGGTCCATGGTGAATGAAATTCAAAGTCATTAATTCACCATGTTTACCATTTTGGAAAAGAAACAGATATTTGAGACCTATGCTTCAGTCTCTGGATCTCACTTCTAATGTAACTCATTGGGAACCAGCATATAGGGCCTCTGAATTGTGAAAACATCGATATTTACTGAAAAGAACCCTGTCTCTGGTTTCACAAAATTCCCAGATATAAATCATTCTAATTGGTAAGGATGAGCTCCTCAAATTGGTTAGACTGCCCTTGTTGGCACAGGGTCTTAAAATCATCGATAGCAGACGACTACTCTGACACAAGAAAAGAGGAGGCAGAGAACACACATATCTAACATCCCCCTACCCCTGCCCATCCCCTTCTTGTCTCCTGAAAATTTTGGATCAGGGGTGGGGGATTCGAAAGATCTGATGGTAATAGGAAGCCTTGCTTGGTTGCTTACCTGTCTCTGATGGCCTCCTGATGTGTAAACTAAAAAAGAAAAGAATATGAGTTTTATATGTAGAGAAAAAAGATAACAAAAAAAGCATCCTTGGTTTTAAATAGAGGAGTAGAGATTCAAATATGGAGAATTCTGTTGAGCAGTAGAATGTCTTGGTCAGCTGAGGAGGGAGGGAGAGCCCTGTGGTGACTTCCTGAGAAAAAGGCTATTCTGTTGTAACTTTGAAACCAATAAATTTACAAGAAGGTGTTTACTCATCTCTCTCTATCTAATAAATTTGAGTGTGTTCCTTGAGATCGTGAAGTCCTTATTCTCAATATTTACAAGAAATTCATCATGAGAGAGTCCCAGTCCTTAATTTCTGAAGGCTTAAAAGAATAGATGCTAGCAAAAGATGCATTTCAACAAGAAAAAGAGTGTATTGGAATAGCAGTTTCTTTATAAACTTCAGAGAAGCATGCAGAACAACTTGTACTGATAACTAGATTTTGCAGCTAAAAGCTTCAGAGTTCTAAGAATTACTTAAATGTCTAGTGCCATTTGAGAAGTGCAGGGCAAGCAAAATGTCTTCCACTTTGCTTAGATTTAAGTATCTCCTCCGGAAAGTGAATTAGCTACAATGGCACTTACCACCATTGGGGTTGAGGGAGAGCACAGCTTACTAAGGAAGACTGATTTCAAGCAGCTTCCTTGCTGTGATCAAGGCTTGGTGTCAGAGGCTATGGCAGATTGTTGTTTTGGTTGCTGCTACCAGAAGCTTCGAGAGTGATACTCAACTGCAACAGACAAGTGTGATGAGGGGGTCGGAACAGTCTCTCACAGCCATTGCATTAAAACAGACACAAGAAATGGGCAGTGGAATTTGCCAACTGGCCATTTCTATTGTATTGGCACCCCAGTCAAAGAAGTGTTGAATAACAGTTGATTGCTTACAACATATCTGTTTACTGGCTTCATTGACTTCTTTATTTTGTATTTCAGCAACTTAATGCATGTAAGTCAGGTTTTTTTTAAGATTTACACAAAGGGATCTGTTTTCTTTCCATTTGGCCACTGGAACCCTGCTGTTAAATCTTTGGAAGATTGTGGAAAATTCTATAAAGCCCCACGTGGGGATGTCTTAGCACTGCCAAGAATGTTAAGTGCAGTCAAGATTCCAACAGTGACAGCAGTTATCTTGGACACACACCACTGAGGCTTATTTAGATTTTACCTCCATATTCTATGACTCCTCCTCACTGGCATTGTTCATTTCTCTTTTAGTTGAGTGAATTAAATATCTCACCTTAAGTTCAATCACTGTTGGTTAATAATTTTCCATTGGATAGTACTTCAGAGTTAGCATTTGTTGAAACATGCTTTCCATAGATCCTCTTGAGATAGCATTATACTCTGTGTTCCCTGGTAAGATTGTCCCAAGACCCTGTAAAGCTGGAGTGCACATTATAAGATAGCCATTTACATGTAAGAGAAAATACTAAAAAATCACTGTCATCATCATAAAACTCTGATCTTTCAGTAAAAGATCATATATATATATATATATATATATATATATATATGGCACAAAAGCAAGAGAAGAATTATTAAAATGCAGTGGCCTTTCTAGATGTGAGTAAATGAAGGACAGGATGGAGTTCAGCTCTTTAACTTACCTGGAATGTATGACACTCTAGATACTATTCTTAGCATTGCTAAATAGCAACTTTGGAGGTAGATACCAATGCATACTTCCTTATGAGGAACCTGGATGCTGTTCTCCTGAAGTTCTGTGCTCATCATTTGTCAATGAGTAGTTCATATAGCAGCTAGAATAGTGGCCAGTTACTGACAGCATACTAAAGTTTTAAGTGGAACACTGCTCTAGGGTCTCAATGTATGTTTTTACATTTTGATAAAATTATTTTAATTAAAATGTTATTGAAAATATTTTCATTCAATATATTCTAATTATGGCTTCTTCTCCCTATCCATTTCCAAATCCTCACCACTTCCCCATGCAGGCAACTCCATTCCTTTTTTTTATTTCTCTTGAGCAAACAGCCAAATTTAGAAATAGAACAAAAAAGAAAAGAAAAAGATAAACTTTATATTCTTTTAGAATTATACATTTGTATTATGTCTTGGTCACATTCATCTACAATTACCTCTGTCTAACCATCCCCCATTACCCCAATCCCCTTTATCCTATATCTCTTTCATCCAAATGTCCTCATTTTAAAAATATTTCTATTAGTAACTCACTGATAGAGACTTCAATATTCAAATGGGTGTGTGCCATCCATAGAGTATAAGCAAACCCATAGCCTCCAAGAACTGAAGAAGAGTGACTTTGCCTCCTCCCTCAGTGATTGACTGTAATATACAACCCCTCTTGTGGGAGTGGAGTCATGAGGACCCCACCTTTATCCATTATGCAACTTTTCTTGTCTAAGTTCTTTTAAAATGTCAAAAGCAGATACAAGAACATCAATAGAGCATATACATAGAAATATTCATAACTGGCTAACTATGAAATGGGAACAATCCCACCCTGGTTTACAGCCAACTCACTGTGAAAGAATATTCCAGCCAAGGCTCCCTGCATAGCTATGTCATTTTTATCCCATGAATTAATACCACAGGAAATGGTGGCACCTGAGTATTTCACTGTTAAATGAAAGGTTTTGTCTAAAGTCTCTGAAATGTGTGAACACCTAGGAGAAAGAGTTGGATCCAGAAACAGAAGGAAAAATGAAGAAAGACTGAAACAGGGTTGTCTCCATTTATTAAAGGTTTTAGAATGTGGGAATGACAGGCAGGAGAGATTCTCACCATGTGTACTGATTCCATGATTTCTAGTCCCTTCAAAGAAGCCTTCCACTTATTACATCCAGGGTCCCTCCTGCCATATGGTTCCTGCAAAGGTCAACATCCTGTCCAGAAGTCTACATGTCAGAGCTCTCCTTCTCCATCCACCTCATCTTTTTTTTTTTTTTTTTAATTCTTTTTTTCGGAGCTGGGGACTGAACCCAGGGCCTTGCGCTTCCTAGGCAAGCACTCTACCACTGAGCCAAATCTCCAACCCCCATCCACCTCATCTTATATTCTTTCCATTCTCTCTTCCTTGAAGTTGCCTGGACTTTGGATGGTAAAAGACTGATGTATAACTGAGCGCACAATGCTTTTTATACTCATTGTATTTTAAATAAAGTCAGCATAACTAAATCTAAACAGGAGTAGAAAACCATAGATCGCCTATGTTCATTAATAAAACTTGTGTTCATGTTACTGTATTTTAAAGAAATACATCGAATCAAGTTCAAGAGAAAAATGCAAAGATTTTAATCCCAAATCCATTTTCCCTCTCCGTTGCCCTCTCCCTCTCCCTCTCCCTCCCCCCTCTCTTTCTCTCAGTGTGTGTGTGTGTGTGTGTGTGTGTGTGTGTGTGTGTGTGTGTGTGTGTGTTGGAGTTTGAACCCAGATCTTGTGCATGCTAGGGAGTTACTATATACATCTAAGCTACACACTTAGCACTTTTCTATTTCTAGATAAAAGCTTTTGTTGAGAAGTTAAATAGTAGGTGCTGATGGGAGGCTGTTACTGGTGCTAAATTACAAAAGACCACAGTAGTTAAATTGTATTATGAGATATGAACGTGAATGGAAGGGCCATTGTTAGAGTGTAACTAGGAGATGAGGCCCTGGTAATAAACATCTTTGCCAATTTTCTTTAGATTTCAGTATTCTCCAAACTGCACTCTTCATGTTGTTTAAGAAAAATAATATCTATTTCCACATACAGTGTAGGTAAGGTTTGTATTGAACTTATTTCCTCTGTACAAATTCACTCAACCGTGGTTACTGCGTTCACATTAGATAGATTGCTGTGGGTAGCAACTGGATCAATAGCCAGGATGATTCTACTGAGCCATCTGAGGCTGAGTTTGACTAGCTCTTGACTGGTGATTATTATTTGCTGCTTGGCTTGTGTCCGCTCTCTTTAAATAGAAAACTCATTCCCATATCTATTACAGGAAAACATAAAAACTTCGTTACAGCTCAGTGTGTACAAAGAAACAGCCTCAACCTTGAAGCTGGCCACCTACGTGTAACATGCACAAACTAGTTCCTGGGAAATGATGACCCACCTTTCTGTCACAAGCTTATCAGGCTCCAGAAGGGCAGAAGAGGTGCCATGTATCATGGCAATGACGATCATGCCAGTTGCCTTTTTATTTAATTTATTATATTTTACATGTCTATGTATATCAATGCATGCTAATATGTGTGTGGAAAATACAGAGAAACATCCAATGTTAGTGCTTGCCATCCACCTTGTTCACAGCTGTGTACACCACAGTAGCTGACCTGGAGGCTTCTAGGATTATTTCTGGTTTTGCTTTCCATATCCCTGTAAGGAGTTACTGTTATTGAACAATGAACACTTCCATGTTTGACTTTACATTGGTCTTGGAAATGCAAACTCAGATAGTCATGCTTAAATATCAAGGACTTTACCCTCTTTAACTTTTCTACATTCCCCAAGATACCTTTCTTCTATTTTTTTTTATTTTTATTAAGTCCTCATTGACTACGACAATAGTTGAGAAGTGTTTTAACTTCATAAATAATGCAGAAAATATATACAGATTTCACAATCGTCAGCAAAAAAAAATTTAAAATGTATATAAAAAAGAATTCTTGAAAACAATATGAGGCAACCTAAGAAATCACGAAAAGTTTTAAGGTCCAATTTTACTGAAGTGGCAAGAATCTGCTTTTGTCAATCCAGGCAGCAACAGAGGAAGGGCTGCATGAGGAACAAGTTCCATCCAGCTCCATCCAGTCCTTCAATTGCATTCTGTAAACTCAGCTTCTTTTGAGAAAGCACGCTAAGGATGCTTGCCAGGACTTGTAAGCTTGCACCTTGGCCAATGAAGTTTGAGATGGCTGACCATTCTCTAAAGTCATTCTTTTGAACTAATGAACAATCTAAGATTAGTATTGGATCTCAATTAATAAAGACAAATGACAGAAAGGATGGATCTATGGGATAAAACAGGATAGATTTTTCTCTGTAACACCAGTGCATACTTGGAGAAGAACACATAAAATTATGTAAAATGCTCTGGGCAATGAGAAACTTTAAGAATAGAAGGGTTTTTTTCTCTTTCTTTTCCTTTAAAGCAAACCACTTTACCTTAAAAGTGTATAGATAATTGCTCAAACTGTAAGCTTTCTAAGCTGATGAGAAATGTGATTTTCCTAGCTTTACATCCATGACTATATTCATAAAGACTTTGATTTCAATCAAATGATCTCATTAGCTCTACAATATTACATAACCTCAGTTGTGAAGAAATATGAGGGTAAGTTGTTATCAGTACTGAAAAGTTCCACAGTAAACTAATACTCATTCAAATATCAGAATCAAAAATGGCATTTTTATGTGACAGGAATGGTTTTCATTCTTTTAACAGTTTGAAAAAAGTTATGCTATTTTTTATACTCTTGATTTCTTATACTGGAATTTACCCCAGTTGTCCTCTGTCTACATGTTCTTTATAATGAACATTAACAAATTTCATGTGAAATATAGAAATGAAAAAATGAGGAATTATTACTGATTTTCCACGTTGTCAAAAAGATGAACAGACTTTGTGGATACAAGAAGTGATACTAGTTGAGAAATAAAAATAACAGAAATTCATGGCACGCTGTGGATAGGAATGAAAGTTTCCTCATGGTGGTATCCATGAATGCTATGTTGAAAACCATGAAAGAAAGAGGGTTAGAGCAGAACTAGGTTTGTAGAGCTTACCATTAGTAGTTCTGTTTGGAGAAACACTAAAGGTGGAAGAGGGGAAAGTTTAACAAAACACTTGCCTTGTTCATCATCTAAATGCCATGAAGACTGAAAATATAGAACTATAGAACTAGAGCTCTGTGAGAGGTAGAATTTGTTAACTGAAAATAAATTCTTTTCTCATATAATACATCCTGACCTGTTTCCCCTCCTTTCACTCCTCCCAGCTCCCCTCCACCTTCTCTCTCTCCCAGATCCTCTCTCCTCGTTTTCCTCCAAACCACCAGCATATGAAAGCAAAACAGGAAGTGACAAGGTACAATAAGAGAAGAAATTATCCCTTATCTCAAGGCTTATTCAACAGGAGTGTAAGAACTCCAAGAGCAGACAGAATCAGGTATACACCAGAATCCACTCTTAACAGTCCCACAGAAACAGCAAGCTAACACTCTTAACATATATATATATATATATATATATATATATATATATATCCATTAATATTTCAGTGTCTGAGCCTACATGAATCAATGTGAGCCCTGCTTAGTTGATTCAATGGGCCATGTTCTTCTGGTGCTTTCCACTCCCTCTGACTCCTACAATCTTAGCTCTAGCTCTTAGGTGGGGTTCCCTGACCTCCAAGGGAAGGGACCAAAAGAGGATCTCCAATTTGCTCTCTCTCTCTCTCTCTCTCTCTCTCTCTCTCTCTCTCTCTCTCTCTCCTCCTCCTCCTCCCTCCTCCCTCCCTCCCCCTCCCCTCCTCCTCCCCCTTTGCCCTTCCCCTCCCTTCCCTCCCCCTCCTCTCTCCTTCTCCCTCTTTTCCCCCTCCATCCTCAGCAAAATGCCTTGCTGTGTCCAGCTGTGGGTCTCTGCACCCATAGTACTTAATCAAGTAGAAAAATGTAAGAATGTTGGGAATACGAGAACTGCTTTATACATCTCATTTTCTATCTTCTCATTCTCTTAGCCATTTATTTACTTGCTTTTGCCTCAGATTTTCCCTAAAGAAGACAAGTTCCTCACACCATATTTTGCTTCTCCCTGGGCTTTTACCCAAGCCATACCCTCTACATGCAACAACCGCTTCCCAAGCTCGATGACCTGAAAACCTCTTGCCTTAGTGATACTTCTCTAATGTTTCTTTCACTCCAGCTTATTGTCATGTTCTTGTCACTAATCCATATATGTAAGGCAAAATATATCATCTAATCATTGCTTTAATACAAAAATATGTATTATTTATGGCTTTCAGTGTAGTCAGATATTAAAACCAGCAATGGTGGTAAAACAGAAATCATTGTGTGTCATTTTCAGTTGGGGTACTGTCAAGAGCTTGTAAGAGCTAATGGAAAAATGAGTTACTAAATATGCATTTGTTCATGGAGCAAAATGTTAATACTCCAAATCAGTGAATTTCTGGGTATGGTACATCAAGTCTGTAATCCCAGCTTCTAGAAAGCTGTGATATGAGGATATTTAGTCTGAGATTAGCCTGAGCTACCCACTTCAAGGCTATGTGGAGCAACTTAGTGAAAAACTATTTCAGTATAAATTAAACATGCCCGGGTATGTAGAATGGTAGTAGAGCTTAGAACAGAAAGACTTGGGTTCAACATTTTGTTTCATAAACAAACAAACAAACTTCGTGAAACTATTGGCTTTTTTCCCCCACAAATCCTGCCATGCATCTTACTCCTTTACTGGTGTTTTGATTTGTCTCTTGTTGTATTAGGATGCTGATATGGTGCTGTCTGGATAGGGAAGTATGTATTACCTATATCTTTATGTTGTTTTAGCTTTAGATTTATAATAGATAAGAACATTTATACAGCTTTAACCCTAGATTTAGAATTGTGGTGTTAGTGATTTTCTTCCTGTCAGTGCTTGTTAAAGCAAGACCTAGTGTAATTATGTTTCTAAATTGAATCTTAAACTAATTTTGCTCATAGATTAAAAAGATTGTTTTTTATTTCAATACACAGAGCAGTCTTTCATAGATTCTTTTCAAATATGAGTGTGAGAAAGATGAAGAATAAAATAGTATGTCATCTGATAAGTGCTTTGAACCATAAAATTAGGAAGAAGTTGGTTCTGTTTAGTTGGGAATCAAAAGTGAATATTTTCTCCTTGATTATAAGGATTATATTTTAACAAAAGAAACAAGAAATCACTAAACTACTGATGAAATATATTTTCCCAGAAATGTCATCTGGTTTAAGAGCAACTTGCTTTTAGATTTGGTATTGTTGAAGGCCAAAAAATTTAATGCAGGGATGGCAAGAAGCATAACTAACTTCATTATTGTTATTCTTCCCCACCCAAATTAGTAGGATTAGATTGGAAGAAAAATTGATCAAGTTTTCTAGAAGTCAGGAATTGCCACCCAGGTATGGGTAAATATTTAATGCTCATTAATCAAAATTTCTCCCATTCTTCTCATTGTTCTTGCTTCCAACACCAAGCATCAAAAGAGAACATATTCATTACTCTTTCCTAAGGGTTAAGAGGGTAATTGAGGACCAGATGTAGCTAAGTTGAAATCTAAGCTCTATGCATATTAAAAATATGTAAATCTTGGCATGTCTGAAATATAGCCAGATGCCATTACTGTACAGGCAGTTGGGCATAAAAATATAGTGGCATCATCTTTCTGCAATGGAGATCAGAATTTGAGATCTGTCAGTATGTCAGTGCTATATAATTTTGGGAAATGGCATGTGATCACTTCAGCCTGGAGGAGGCTCAGGGACACAGCCAACAAAAATATTTCAAAGTCTAGAATTGGTGACAGATCCAGCAACACGAACTAAACAGAACCCAGATATATAGTGTTCTTCGGAATCAGGAATTATGAGCTGAAGGTCAAACTTTAGCAAGTACAAGAATGGATCATAACACTTTGTGGCCTGGAGATCATCAGTGTCTTTGAAAAAGACCTTTAAGTGAAAGAACATGGGTGAAGATTGGATACAGTAACTTTATAGAGAATGAAATATGGGAAATTTAACAGAGTGGACAGTACACTCAGGGAAGGTCCTAGATATGAGAGAAGGGTTTTTTTCAGAGTACTTTGTGATGGCTGTTATGACTAATTTGAGGATGTTTGTTTAAATCTACTTCACATTCTATCATTTTTGTTTTCCCACGCTATAAACCATTTGCTTCTATTCTTTTAAAATTTTGAAATATATATATATATATATATATATATATATATATATATATATATATATGAGTCCTGTGTTCACAGAGTCCAGAAGAGTGTGTCAGATTCCCAGAGCTGTAGTTAGCAGCTGTTTTGAGGCAATGTTGTGATGTGAATGGTGGGAACTGAGCCTGCAATAGCAGTGTTTGCACTTATCTACTGAGCCATTTAACCACCCCCCTTCCCTCCTTTACTATGTTTTCACCTTTTCCCCATATTGTTATTTTTTTCTTCTTCCACAAATTGGTTGCTACTCTGAAACATATTGAGATAAAGACAGAAATATGAAAAATTTAAATATTCAAAGAGAGAAATGAAGGAAGTGAAAGTGCATCACCTGAAGATATAGGAGGGTTGTTGTGTGTAGAAGTTGTATTCAAAGAGCTTAAGACAGGGATGTCTTCAGGTGTTCCAAGAAAGAATTCCATTGTTTGAGAAAATTTACCTTATAAAAGTTTTAGGATGCTTTTAGAACCATTGGGATAAAATTTCTAAGGCTCTAGTCTAACTTCGGTTCTGTGCTCAAGTCATCTTGGACACACCATATAACATGGCTTCATTATAAGTCCTCATAGAAAGCATGTCAATGATATTCTCACAATAGCTCATTCCTTACATTAGTGCTGGTCAGAATCAACTTAACTCTGAAAGTAGCTTTTTGTAGCTTCAGAGACCTGTAGTAATAAAGGGATAATCAATATCAAGACTTTTCATAGAAGTACTTTGGAAAAATCATCATCTAAATCCTAAGCTCTCCATTCCCCAGGACATCTCTACTTCCTGTCCAGTAGCATCATTCAGTCTGGGTCTGGTTTTCATCCTTAATGTCCAATTATGTTGCCAGGACACTTCCTTCCTTCTCCATTTTGCTATGATGCCATTGCAGTCAAGCAAAACTTAAGGGCTGCAAGCAACTAAAACTAAATATATCACAATTAACAAGAGTGACATAACTGAGAAAAACCAACAAGGGCCAGAATATTTTAGTAAGAGTCATCCACTTATTGCTAGACTTACCCAGAAAGTATTAATTAATTCATGAATGTCTTTCATCCTTGTAAAACTTCTGAAGGTTCAGCATCAGAAACATAACCCAAAATATGGTTTATAAATACAATAGAACATTTTCAGCTGTAAAGGCTGAAGTTCGATCATTCGCAATAAAGTAGAACCAGCTGCTGCTGATCAAGCTAAGTGATTTAAGTCAGTCTAAGAGGGATCAGGAAAGCACACTTTCTCTCACTTGTGGGTTCAAGAATTTGCATGCACATAAAATTGTATATGTAATGATGGAAAGGGAAGGTTCCAAATAGAGTGTGGGCGAGCATAAGAATACATATGTCCACGTACAGACTTGTTTATAGAAGGCATACTTCTGCCTCCCTAGAGGGTCAAGCAGTTGGTAGGGTGGTAAAAAATAAACTATAAGTACAAAGTATAATGAAACCATTTCCTCCTATTTTGCATTTTTTCATTAGCTTTATTTTTTTATTTTATTTTTTTTAGATATATTTCTATACTTACATTTCAAATGTTATTCCCTTTCCCGGTTTCCTGTCCATAAGCTCCCCCATCTCCCCTTCCCCCATATGGGTATTCCTCTCACCCACCCTCCCTTACCAGCTCCCCAACATTCCCCTGCACTGGGGGTCCAATTTTTGCAGGGCCAAGGGCTTCCTCTTCCACTGGTACCCCAACAAGTCTACTCTCTTTTACAAATGCAGTTGGAGCCCTGGGTCAGTCCATGTATAGTTTTTCAGTAGTAGTTTAGTCCCTGGAAGCTCTGGTTGGTTGGCATTCTTGTTCTTACAGGGTTTCAAGCCCCTTCAGCTCTTTCAATCCTTCCTCCAACTTCCCCCAAAGGGGGTCCTGTTCTCTGTTCAGTGGTTTGCTGCTAGCATTGGCCTCTGTATTGTACATGTTCTGAATGTGTCTCTCAGGAGAGATCTATATCTGGTTCCTTTCATTTTTTTTATTAGGGAACTGTAAATAAAAGATTTATTTTTGAAGATTATTTTAGTTGGATCAGAATGAGCTTGCTTCTGTCTAAAATTCTATGTATTGAGCCTGAAGAGATGGCTTGAAAGTTAAGAATATATGCTACTCTATCAGAAGACCTAAGTTCAGACTCCAGCACCCACATTGAATAGCTTACAACTTCCTGAATCTACAGCTCTGAAGGAGCCTATGCCATCTACTGACAACTCTGGGCATCCCAACACATCTAGTAAACACACAGACACATCTAGTAAACACACACAGGCACATGCAAACACACACAAAACAAAACAAACAAATAAACAAATGATTATCTTTTAAAATAATTCTATGTTTTTCAAATAATGGTGTTTCCCAGAGAAACTAGAGGAGAAAGTTTTCCAGAAACATCAAAGTTAATACATATATTAAATCCTGAAGGTGCAGTATAAGTAGGAAGCTTGTGTTCTATAAAGCTTGTCAAAATACAACAACTTCCTTACAAAGATATGGCATGGGCATGACACTGGTGGAAAATAAAACTTTTCACAAGTATTATTAGGAAATTTTATTTAAAGACATTTACAAATTTATTGGTAAATAACTATTATAACCATTATATGCATCTATTATCAATTCTTTTTATAGCACTATGTAAATAATCAAAATTTTAGTTTTACCATCTAGCTTTGAAATTTATATTTTTGTAAGGGTGATTGTATTATCTATTAGTTATTGTCAATTAATTTTCACTATTATTGGATTTTCCTTAGTAATTACAAATCAAATTCTGTTTTAAAATTTCAAATTCTCCAGTATTTTGAACTATTTCTTTACTTTTAGTGCCAAAGACGAAAACTAGATTTACTAACACAAATGTTTTTATTTAATTTTTCAAAATATGGTATATTGAAAGTTCACTAGTTTTGTTGAGTGACCAATATTGTTGTAAAAATATATAAAATAGACAGGAGTAATTGTCTTTTACCCCGCTAGGTCCTCACTGCGGTGCCCCAAGATATCTGCTAGATATCTTGGCGGAAACACAGCCCAGCCGAACACTTTTTTACACTCAAACCCTCACATAAAAGAACACCCAACACAATAATCTTAGATCCAATTGGTAAAATATAATTGCCCACTTAAACATACAAAGCCTGGTACCATCCATCCCTTGAGAACATTAATAACAACCTGTAATTACACAGAGCAGAATCTTAACATCACCTGCCATGGCTTCTCCCCTCTCTCTGTCTCTCCTTCTCCCTCCCTTAGTCTCCTCCTCTTCCTTCAAACTTCTCTCCCGCCCATCCTTCCTTCTCCTCCAATGACAGGCCTCCTTCTATCCTGTACCTGCCTCACCTGTGACATCATTCTACATTTCACCCTTTTTGTCTAATTAAAAAAAAAACAACTTTTCTCTCATATAAGCTGAGCACAACTACTATCATTTTGTCATTAAGAGCATAAAATATATCTAACACCCAGTCCAACACTATATCAGTTAAGCAGAACATTTAGTTATCCATTCCAGCTTAAGAAAGGTTTAAAATCTGTATTATATCTTGACTAGCTTGTATACTACCTGATAACTATCCAATAAAATATGTATATTTAGAGTTAAACAGCCTGATAGGCTATGGGACTATAGTCAGTCTTCAACCCCATCAGAAATCTGAGAATGACCAAATATCTATACACATAGGAAGCCTAACACGGCTTCCAGAACTGTGAAGAGTTGTAGAGACAAATCTCCACTAGCACAGTCCCCTGTTAGCAACATGTGAGCACAAGTCTTCAGCCTTCTGGCCCAAAATCAACTGACAGACTCTAGAAATGCAGATTTTGAAGGGCTGATCACCCTGTCTTGGCAGAGTTTATCAGTCAACTATTCTGCATAATACCAATGTCATTTTCATAATGAGAGAAAATAGGACAGGGAAAGAGGTTTATACAACTTTATAATCATTGTGTCTTGATACTCAAGACAAAGAACTTGAGTATTCCAGAACACTTGAATTTCTTTTATTGGGACCTGCCGCATCTGAGCTTCATGGGTGCTAGGAGTTTCAAGATTATGTAAGACTGACACATAAACACATTGATATACTCTCATGCTTATAACCCTTTCATAGTTGTTAGATGGAAAAATAATGCATCCATTTTGGGAGCATTTTGGATAGTACATCATGATGTAGTTCATAAGCCACAGAATTCCTTCTCTACAATTAGTGGATGAACAAATCATTCAAAAGCAAACAGTAATTATTCTTAGTGATATGCCAAACTGATTGAACTTTCCTTCTCCCCTTTTGCCACCATCTTCACGCTCAATGGGAAATTGTTTGGGTTTCATATCAACTCATTTCCATTCAATGGCAACTTGAAGTGTCAGTGACAAACTTGGGACTCAAGCCAAGAATTGGGGACACGCAGTCTATTTCTAACCCCTGGACGATGTTCACCCAAATCCCTGCATTCTCTAAGCCAATTCCAAGGCAGATGCTTATTAACAAACAGATGTCACTGGATGGCAGTGACATCCATCAGAGAAAATAATTCTGCTTGAATCGGTCCCTGGGCAGTACAGAAGTCATCACTATTAAATATTGTCGGAGGATTTCTGTTTGCTGATTTATTAATAATAAAGTTTGTGTTGCCCCGACACTTATCTGATTTTAGGGAATGAATAAAATCTGAACTATTTGTGTTGGACTGAAATGACTTTTAAATCAGGATATCTTCGTACATTTTGGTTATTATGAAATGAGGTAAGCTTTGCCTAGCTGAATGGTATGCAAGCTCATATCTTGAGTGAAAGAATAAGAGATAGAATGCTGTTTTAATATCACAGGCAGCATGGATACTTGTAATTTAATAATAACTGTTCATTTATTCTGGGATGCTAAAAATATGATTTTGTTCCCAGTCAATCAACTATTTTCTCATTGTTTCTCTAAGCAAAACAACTGTGGCAGCTCTTCTTTTTTATTATTGCTACATGAGAAACACATTTTCCAGTAAATTCAATTCACTTTGGTCACACTAGCCAAACATTTAGTTTTGAAACTGATTCATTTCTTTGTTTTCTATAACAGGCTATCTTAACCATCAGCATTTTGTGAAGGTGACTGAGCTTTTCCTAGTCATGTGACCAACATTTTTTTCACATCCTTATTTATACCTTTTCATAGGGATTTTCAGGTTCGCTAAGGAGCTGAAGGGAATTGCAACCTCATAAGAAGCATAATATCAACTAACTGAACCACCCAGATCTCCCAGGGACTAAACCACCAACCAAAGAGTATATATGGAGGGAGCCAGGGCTCCAGATACATATGTAGCCTTATCTGACATCATTGGGAGGGAAGGGAGGCTTGATGCCTCAGCATAGGGGAATGCTAGAGGGGTGAGGTGGGAGTGGGTGAATGGATAGAGAAGCACCCTCAAAGAGGCAAAGGAGATATGGAAAGGAGATGGGAAGGGGAGTTAGTGGAGGGGTAACCAGGAAGGGGGATATCATGTGAAATGTAAATGGATAAAATGACTAATAAAAGAAAAGAAAAGCAAGACTGAAAAAAATATTGAACAGAACTAATTTTGAGATTTTTGAAAAGTTGTTTTGTAAGAAATTTGTATTGCTAGATGCCTTAGTTACTTCTATTGCTACCAAGACACACCGCAACCATGGTAACATATAAACAAAGAGATTGAGTTTGCTTACAGATTCACAGGGTGAGTCCATGCCTATCATGGCAGGTAACATGGAAACAGACAAGCATTATGGTGCTGGAGAAGTAGCTGAAGGTTTTCATTTGAATCACAAGCATGAGCCAAAGGAAAGATAACTGGAGATTCCAGTGCCTTTTGAAACCTCAAAGCCCACCCCTAGGGATTACTTGTCCAACAAAGACACACCTCCTAATACTTCGCAAACAGTTCTACCAACTGTTAAAGCTTTTAACATAGTCCAAATATCTCATGCAGTGAGTACACAGTTACACTCAGAGTAGAGGATAAATGCAAACCCGAGGCTATGAAGTCCCCTCCATATTTAGGTCTTTCTTATTTTGTGGCCAAACTTTTCAGGATGGGATTGCCATACTGCGGGCTCATGTTTAGTTGATATGAAAATACACTGCTCATAGGAAGCAAAGCTGTTAAGGATTAAAAACAGATAGTATTCTTTTTCATATATATGTATTTTATAAATGTGTATGTACTTACATAGCCTTTATAAATTTACCACAAAGCCACAGTGTGTAGCTTTTACACATCATCCTAACCTACACTTAGGATACTTTATCCATATCAATTGTCTGTGATTATCCATCTGACTTGTTTATTTTTCTGTTTCTGTGACAAAACATCCAACAGCAGAATAAGTGAAGTGTGTGTGGGGGACGGGTAGTCCAGATCATTATTTGAAGGTCAAGCCCATGTGAGTGGAAAAGCCATGGCAGTTGGGTTTCACCAAGGTGGTAACATTATATCCTGTAGTCAGGAAGTGAAAACACAGGAATACTGACCTTCACCCTTGTGTTCTTTTTATTCAATCTGAAAGTCCATAAAATGGTGTCATATTCATTTACAGTGAATCCACCCACCTCAATTGATCCATTCTAGGAAATCTCTCACAGATAGATCCTGTCTGGACTATATTCTAAGGATATGTATTCTGGATCCTCTCATGCTGTTTATATTAACCGTGACAATATTTTTCCCGGAGGTTATATTCAAACAAATCTCTTTCCTACCTACAGGAGTCTTTTCTGTATAAGAGCAGTATCTAAATGGAATTCTTACTTCATTCTGGGCATGAAAGAAAAGCAGTATCAGAACTTTTCCCTGGCTTCCCTCCATTAATGCAGAAAATCCATTTTTGTCTACCATTTATCCTTTATTAACAATGACTACTTATACATTCTCTCAGGACAATGGCTCTCACTATTTGCCTTCCTAATCATCCATGAAGTGAGGAGCTATAGTTGGTGAGGAGCATCAGCCAGTGGCTCAGTCATTGGTTTCCTTGTAAAAACATTGCTCACATGAATCCTTCCACTACAATACCAGGCAGAAAACACGTGTGATGCTACAGAGGTAGGGGATGAAACAAAGCACAGAGAAGATTAGAGAGACACTTCTAGATTGCTGCCTCCCCTTTAAAACTAAAAAGGTGTAGTGAAAATCTTACATAAAATGCTGTTAGTTTCATTACTTGTCTTCCTTAGAGAGAACCCAAAAGATCCATCCATTTATGACATCAGATTGGTAGATAAAGTCCTTGAGTCAATGGTGAGGGCAGTAGAAACATGAAGTCACATGAAGATATCCCTTTGCCAAAATTAGGCAATTATGTCAGCCCTTTCTAAGCACTGATACTCTAAATGAATAAGACACAGTTATTCCTCTAAGGGTATGAAAGTCTGGTAGGAAGAACAACCCTTGTTACCATCAAAGTTAAACAGGAACATTACCTCATAATCACCTGGAGAAGTTGTTCTGAACAGAAGATTTATGTTTCATCACTAGATTCAGTGGTTCTGGCAATGAGCCTTAGAGTGTGTTCCAGCATTCAGTGGCAGTTGAAATCCTGAAGACTATATTTTGGAATCAATTCATAGACTTCTGTATGAGAATGTCACAGGAGTTACCTGTGAGGTCACCTTCATTTTGAATAAAGAATCTAAGTCCCCTTTGTTTTGTAGAGGGCCTCCTTTTCTTCATATCCTCTTTGGTCTGTGTACATCTGTGTCTTTGCGCCCTTTTCCCATTTTTTAATAAAGATTCCAAACTTAATTGGCTCTACCTTAATGTGATATTCTTAAAATTATTACAAGTATTAATTATACAATGTAATGGCTATTGTTATTGCATTTTACCCATGTATATTAAAGTATTCATATATGGACATTTAGAGCTGATGACTTGGTATGATGACAACCATTTGGAGGGCACACCCTTAGGCAAGATTGATCTTTCTCTCTCTAAAATGTCTTTTTTCAAATTTGTTATTGAATATTTTATTCATTTACATTTTAAATGTTATGCCTTTTCCTGGTTTCCCCTCTGGAAACCCACTATCCTATTCACCCTCCTCCTTCTTCTATGAGGGTGCACGTCCAACCACCTACCCACTCCCACCTCACTGCCATGTCATTTCTTCACATTGAGGAATTGAGCCTTCACAGGACCAAGGGTCTCTACTCCCATTAATGCCAGATAAAGCCATCCTCTGCTATATATGCAGCTGGAGTCATGGGTCCCTCCATGTGTATGATTTGGTTGGTGGTTTAGTCATGTGACTCTGGGGAAGGGGGTGTTGGTTGACTGATATTGTTGTTCTTCTTATGGGGTTGCAAACCCCTTCAGCTCCTTCAGTCATTTCCCTAAGTCCTCCACTGGGGTCCCCTGCTCAGTCCAATGTTGGCTGCAAGCATCCACATCTGTATTTTTCATTGTTTATAATACCTTAGATGTAGTCCCTTGTGTAAATGAATCACAACTTTTTATCAGTTCTTTAGTTGAAGATCATCTGCACTGTTTCCAAGTTCTGGCTATTAATAATAAAGCTGCTATGAACATAGCGGAGCATGTGTGCTCATGGGATATTGGAACATCCTCTGGGTATATGCCCAAGAGTGGTATACCTGAGGTAGAACTCATCCCAATATTCTGAAAAACTACAAGATGCATTTCCTGAATGGCTGTACAAGTTTGCTCTCAGACTAGCAATGCAGGACTGTTTGCCATGGTCCACATTCATGGACTGAAACCATTCTGGGTTTAAATTTTGAGATGGGTGGGAGGCCGTATCCCTGGGGGCCATGCCTACCCACTGAATATGATCTCTACAGGTTCTACCTTATGGCCTCTAATGCCTCTATATAAAAATGAGATCATAGTCTAATGTACGTGGTATTTAGACTCCAGTTTATATTTGTTTAGAGACATAATTCATTATACAAACTGATTTTATAGAGTTGTACATTGCCTCTTTAGAATATATTTTACTTATACCTTCTATGATATTTATGCAGATTGTCAGCGATCTGTCTCCCTCATAAAACAGTACTTCCTAAGATGTTAATGTTAGTTCTTTTTAAGCACAGAATTCAATAAATGCTAGATATGCTACCTGTTTGACAGTCTAAGTGAAACACCATGGTATGACTTGATGACAATTCTGATTCATAAAACAGGAACAGCACCTCCTCACTGGAGAGCATCAAGGAGGAAATGCCAAGTGCATCATATGCTGTTGGGCCAGGGTTATGTGCAATCAAGCAGGCTTCACAGTTTAAAGCATTCTCTCCACAGCTTCCCTTAGGAAAATAATGCATCAGCAATGGAATGAAAACAGATTGCTGACCTCTGATACACTGACTCCCTGTGTGAAAGTGTCAGTTTAGAGTACATTTTAGCCCGAATCTTCTGCCTCTCAGAACTTCTGGGAGGAAAACAATCTTTCTTCCTTGTTGGTATTTAAAGCTGGCAGCGTCTTCACTTTCTGCATACATTCTTTCAACACTAGGGCTTCCAAAATAATAGGTCAGCAACACAAGTTGGTAAACACTCAATGAACTTGCTAAAGAAGCATAGGCTTTTAAATGGTAAGTCTCTGTTATTTCATTTTTTCTATAATAAATATATGAGCTAAATTGGGAGGAGAGTGGTTAACGAAATGATAATGGCGGATACTTCAGATTCTCAGGTAAAATAGATGCTCGTCTCCCCCCAGCTTGTAAAGGTTAGCTATAGTCTTCCTAAAGGAAATGTGCTGAACAAGATGATTTTCAAAGCTCTTTGTCTGCATCCTGACCTTACTAACTTACCTTGGTTTTGAGCACGGGACTACTCCATTTTCATGAGGACCTTACAGACAGTGATGATATCTGCTATAGTTCAGTCTCCAGGTCTTGCATGAGAGGTGATGGGCGGTCTTCACATATTGTCTAGTAAAATGGTGTGTTAGTCTAAAATGGTATTATTGAGCACTATGCCAACAGGTATAAACTTTATTTTTAAGAGTTTAAGATTGAATCAGAGTTTCATGTAGCCAAGACTACCCTTGAACTTGCTGTGTTATCAGAATGACCATTAACTCCTGATCTTCCTTCGTCTATTACTGAGTCCTGGGATTATGATGTATGCTTTATGCAGTAATGTAAATGAAAACTTAGGCTTCATGCATATTAGGCAAGCACTCAACCCAATGAGTCATTCTCCTAGCCCTTTAAGACAAATCAGAGGTTTTGTACAGAACTAAAACACATTTAGTTTGGATGCATGTTAAAAGCATAGTGTTTGGAGTAAAACAAATAGTTCCTTTTAAGGATGTCCTAGATTAATATTATATATATATATATATATATATATATATATATATATATATTATGTTTACTGGTCAGATATTCAACTTCTCATGAATACAGATACTATGGTCTATGAAACTATCATCATTAAGAAAACAATTGCTAAGAAAAGATAAAGATACATAGAGCCATGCTGTAATAATAGTAATAAATATGTAACATCTATATGTGTATGTGTATAATGAATATATGTTATATTATTGCCTTCAGAACAGTTTCATGAGGTTAAATACATAATAATTTTCATTCATTTATCAGTGGACATTGGAGCTCAAGACATTGTCTCAGGTTGTAGGACTAGGCCATGATAGAGCTGGAACTTAGTTTTTCTTTAATGTCTTAGTGATCACTCTGTCCTTTGAGTCTATGAATATGTACTTTAAGAGTAGAGCCACATACAAGTTAAAGAAAGTGCATGGATCTTCATGGACATGGAAATAAAATTGATTTTATGGTAGTTAGAATAGAGTAAGAGAATTGAGGGAGAGACAGAAGAACTGAGAGAATTTGAGGGATGATATGGAAACCTTGTACATTAGAAACTTCCTGAATCATGTCTAGGTGACCCTAGTAAGGTCTTAAAAATTGGGAGCAATCTCAATTGTCAATCTCTTGTCACCAAAGGAGGCTTCCTGCAGCAGGATTTGGTTGCATTCAATTAAGTTGTTGGTCAGGGTGACCAAGGATGTCTAATGGGAATTCCCAAACAACTCAGATTGTTTCTTGAGGTCTGTATATTAATGGTTGATCTTAGTGATTGTGCTATCAGTGTTATATACAGAAATCCATTTCCTGTGTTAATGCATTCTAGGTTATTTCTCCCTTTCCTTTCTGTAAAGTTTAGTGTGTATGGTTTTATGTTGAAATATTTAGTCTAGTTACAGCTGAGTTTTGTACAGGGTGACATATATGGATCCACTTGCATCTTTTACATGCAGAATTTCAGTTTGTTGTTTATGTCCTTGTGTAAATTTTACCTTGTTTGCCTTTCATCCTCTCAGCACCGCACTCTCTAACTTAACTTAGGTTATCAACTCAACTATTACCATAGATAACTCAACTATTGCTCTATCATCTATGATGAATTACCAAATTAATGTTATTTATGTTACTTAAGTTCCTGTGATTTACAACTCTCTACAGAAGAAAAGCTTGCCTTCATGTGAAGGGATGTTGCCAGAGGATACTCTCCAGATCACATATTTTCAGGTTCTTGGCATCTTGGTCAAAATTGGAGATAACAAGCTGACCAAAACTGCATTCTTTTGCAAAGTGGTAATATTGATGACAGAGGCTGAGGAAAACACAATGACAAACACACAAATAATGGATTCCTTGAATTTGACACTTTAAGGGCAGTGGTTATTGTTATTGTCCAGGGCTTCCATGTATGGATTCCAGACAGAGGACAAGTTAATTATTAAGGGTCATATTTTCATTTCTTTTCTGTTTTTATTGATAAATTTGAGTTATATTGTATCACAAGATATATCTAATTTTACTCACACACATTTTCAATTATGCATAGGCTTAAAATGGTAAATAAGGACTCCTCCCTTATTTTTAATTGCCAGACACAGTTTGACTTGCTGCGCATGAACTCAAAACCAATCTCCTCTGACTCTATTTCACGAATATATTCTAGAACATGTTTGGATGAAATGAACAATAAACAATGAATTACGAAGGTGTTAGGTACTAAAGTTACTTCTGCTACTTGAAGTAAGTTTTGGGAGCTTCTTGATACAAATGAGGCTCTCAGATTATGATGATCATTCTCAAGAAAAAGCCCAAGCCAAGCAGACTCCCAAATAACTAAGCTATTCTTATGCTTCTCTACCTCAGAAGAATTAAAGAACTATAAGACACTAAGGTCAAGGCTCTACATTAGTCCTTTCAACTGATATTCTCTGTTAAATGTAAGTCTCTCATAGTCATAAGTAATTCTTTAAACCTGGATGCCAAAATTCCCTAAATACTTCTCTTGCCTTGTCCTGTTTCCTTTCTCTTTTACTTCTAAACATCTACAAATCAGAATCCTACCAATTCTTCAACTATCGGGAGTTAGTATTGGAAAAATATGAATGTGTAAAGAAAACTTCCTAAATTCTGATCACAATTTTATTTTGTTTTGTATTTCAGCAAAATATTGAGTACCTCATTTTCATTTTTTATAGTTAATATTTTTATTGCTAAAACTCACCCTTCAAAATGCATGAACTTTAGCATTACTTGAAGTTGACATTTCAAAGTAAAAGTAATATGATTTTATTCCTGTAGAAGCATGGTACTTTTGTTTTTCTATAATGGCAGACATTTACTTTCTTTTTCAAAATTTATTTATTTATTTTACATCCCAACTAAAGTTTCCCCTCCCTCTTATTTTTCCAGTGTTCTCTGCTCCTCTCTTTTTCCCCATTTCTCTTCCCTTTGTCTTTAAAAAGGGGAGGTACCTGTGCATAGGAATCAGCTTCACCATACTAACTTGTACTTAGGTTACATGCATCTTCTCCTATTGTAGCTAAACAAGGCAGCCCAGTTAGAGAATTGGCTCCCAAATGCAGGCAACAGAGATAGCCCCAGCTGCTGCTGTTAGTCCCACCTTAAGACCCAGTTACAGAACTGCTACATATGTGCAAAGGGCCTACAGGAGTTTCATACATGTTCTCTGGTCGTCATTTCAAACTTTGTGAGCCCCTGTTGGACAAGGTTAGTTGACTCTGTAGGTTTTCTTGTGATAAATGTCTCCCCTCTGACAACTATAATACTTCCTCCCACTCTTCTGTAGGATTTCCCAAGCTCTGCCCAATGGTTGGCTGTGGATGTTAGTTGCAGACATTTTCTACTTAGGCTATATGTTGGAATTACTTATATTGAGCATTAGCTATTTCCAACCCCACATTGCTGATGTGTTATTCATAATTGCTTAAACAAACAAATGTAGAAAAAAATAAAGGAAAGAGGAATGGAAAAATGAATGAAGGTGAGAGGAAGAAGGAAACAATGTTTTTGCTTTTCAATCTTGAAAATCATCACATAATGTATTTTTAATACTTGTACTTATTAAACTACTTATCTTAATGTAGGCTCTTAAGACTTATGAGTGACACTTTCTTATCATCTATAATTGGCTCTTGCTTAATGAAGAGCTCAAGTTTGATTAAATCCCATTAAAGATGAAAATACTCTAAGCAGACATTTTTGCTTCAGGGTGATATTCTTGGTCTACTGAAAAATATTCATCTTAGGTGTTGCTCAGAGTACCTGAGTTCTGTTAGGTGTGAAAACAGCTTCGTTCTCTGCTCACTTGGTTCCTGCTTTTGCTCTTTTATCATGATTTTCTTTCTCATTAGCAAATGATCCTTTAATGAATTTAATATTTTAATTAAGTGTATCTGTCAATAAAAGTTGATGAAACACTTCTAAAAGTATTTTGCTCTCTGCTCTGTCAAGGCCAATGTCCTATTGTGGCAACAAAAAAGTCTAGAACTAAACACATTTCTCTATTACCTACAACTTTGTAAGGGCAAAGCCTGAAACCCTTTATATAGGTTGAGATAATAATCAGCTGAGACATCTGGTCTTCAGTGGCATTTTTCCCTATTTCTTCCTGACTCATTCCACTTTCATTTTGTTTTATATTACCTTGCATTATCAAGTATTGCCTCCATATTTACCTTTTTATTTGATATGACTCAAAGTCTTAGGTCAGAAAGCAATATATTCAATATAATTCAGGTCATAGAACTAGGTCTTCATGTTTCGTTATACACATGGCAGCACATAGCTCATTATCAAAGTTTTGTAATTAACACAGCAAATTGCTGAACCTTTTCAAATAGAACTGAAATTAAAGGAAAATTTCATGAGTCCTGACAGCTCCAACGGACTATACTGAGATATCACTCTCTCTATGTATTTTTTTCTGCCTCAATATTGTACTTAAGTTATAGAATAATTGTGCAAAGCAGGCAGAATAGACCAGTTTCCCATTGTGTTACACTGGGAAGTATAAGATATAGAGATATAATGATGGATGTTGGTATAAATCTTACATAGAAATGAACTATGGGACAAGAGGTATTCATAATTGATCAGTCCCACCTTATCAATATAAAACATAATTCTCAATTCATAAAGATAAGGATATAGTTTCTTACAGGTCCATATGTGAGATACCATGACCTAGGAACATGGGTACAGGTTGCAACAAATAAACTAATGTGTTCCAATGTAGAACTAGTTTCATGAACATGTTTTACAATTACATCATAAACAGTAGGCACAAATCAAAGCATTTTTAAAAATTTATTAGTTGAAACTTTGGATAAGTAGGTTAAAAGAAGAAGGGAAAGCTTAGCTATTGGTTTTCAATGCTACTTTATGATATTCATGTTTGAACAGTTGTAGAGGCTAGTGGTTTACTATATGAATATATTTCTAAAGGATTCATGATGACATTGCAAACACAGGCATGGTCAATGAATAGCTAGTAATTCTCTATACCAACAACAGTCAAATGCATTACAACCATGAAGGTCTAAGTCATGATTTAATTATGCCAAATTGTGAATACAAGTATGACTGCTTTTGTTCAAACCTCAACTCTCAGTTCTTCTTAATGGAGAAGAGCAGTAGAATTTTATGTCACTATTCCCAGGAAGATGCATTCCCAGAATCTTAAACACAAGGTTGAGTGTGCAAGATCGCAATCTTCAAGAGAAAGAAAGAACTGGTAAAGCCCTCAAGGGAAAATTCCACAATTGTATCAACTACATTAATCATTCTAATCTGAGAATCATTTTATTCTCCTCTCTGTATCTGATATAATATCTGTATGTGAAAAACAAAGGGAGTATTAAATCAAAAGCTAAAACAAGCAAACAACAACAAGAACAACAAATGTGGTCTAAAGAAACAAATTTCCCACCAACCAAAACCACACTATTAACCAGATTGAAAACAAAGTTGTCTGCACTCACAGTTATTTCTATTCTGTGAAAGAAATGCTTGATTTATAGACTGTTTGAAATAATTCATCATCTTCTACTAGTCCATAGCTCTGACATCATGTTGACTGAAGAGTGACTAGTTTTAATTTTAGAAAAGATTTTTGTTCAATTTCTAAACTTTTACAATTATTTGTAACTTTTCTTTTTACTGTGCTATTAATCTGACATTGTATCATATTTTAATTTAGTGGAATAAGTGGATAGTCATATCATAGAAAATGTCATATAATGATACAGTATTACTCAGAATTTCTGAAATTCTAACAAAAGTGTTATTTTGCATATAACAAATACCTTACATTATAGAAATATAAGCAAAAGGCTAGATTTTAAGGAGGCACAAACAACTCTCACTTTGTATTTCATAATCATGAAAGTAAGAGTTTAGTATGAGTATTAAATAATATTACTTATTTTATTCTCACAGGTAAAATATAAATATTATTTGTTATGCATTAGTCCCTGATAATAAACTTTAGAATAATTTAAAGATTGCTTTAATTGTGAAATATAAACTTAGAAGATGTAAATCACTATAAAACTTGGCTTCATATAGAACAGATTGCTTTGTACAACATAGATAAGAAAGTCAATGAAGTCAATGTTACCCTAAAGTAGGGAGAAGCCAATATACCCTAGAGTTTACCAGAGCCTTGAAGTAGTTGTATTTGACCATTTTAATCTCAGTCACAATGTAGTAATATAGTTGGTTGATCCAATTATATTCTTCCCTTCATAAAATAGCATAAAAGGCTATCATTTTGTACTCTGAGGTATATATTTAGAACAAGAATACAGGGTTCAAAGAGATTTCTGAGTGGTAAAAAGCATGTGCTACTCTACAAGAGGACCCAAGTTCACTTACAACCACATCTGGTGGCTCTTAACTGCCTTTAACCCCAGCTTTAGAGAATATAATTCACCATTTTGGGCCCTTCAGACAACTTAATTCACAGAGACAAATCTATACAAATAATTAAAAATAAAATAAACAATAATTTAAAATTAAAATATTGACATTAACATGGTGTTATTTTTGAGTACTTTAAAATAAATACTTGCCAATTTATCCTCTAATTTATGATCTGAATTATACTGAATAGTAAAATAATTATTTCTACATCCATTTTAACAGATTTTAGCACCAGAGAAAATGAGAGATAGCCTGGTTTATTTATTAAAAGGCTGCTGGCTCTGTGCTTGGAAGATTCTGAGCATCTCTAACCGTCTAAGGTTGTCCATCTCCCAGCCATGGTCTGTTTCCTACATCTGAATCTTACCGTGGCTCGCTCAGCTCCATCCTTCTGGGACTCCCTCAATGGGCTCACATGTCCTACCTCCTCTGTTCTCTCCTACCCTGTCATAGCCTGATCAACTCTTTGTCCCCCAACCAGAGATAATGGAAAGCAATTTTTACATAACCTTAAGACTAGAAGTGCTCACCATGCCAACATCTGGACTGAAACCAGATATCTTGGCATAGAAATCAGAATCTGAATACATAGCATATAAAACCATCCCCCATCAGGAAGCCATGTCTTAATATCTGGCAGAAATTATAATCCACTTCATTCTACAGAGCACAGTCTGCTCTGCAGGTAGCATTTGTGCCCGTTTTGGCTTGAATTTGAAGAACTGAGTTCAAGTCCATACTGTTCTGATTCTAGAGTTGAAAGTAATTTTATGACACACCCCAACTTAAGCCAAGTATGTACCAAGGTCCTGTGTTAAACAACAATATAATTTACAGAAAATTGATAGCTCTCTATTTCTCTTTAGATTCTAAGTCATTATGACACTTAGAATGACTTCTGTGTCTGAAATGCAGCAAATATGTCCTCTATTGGTCACAAATATTCTGACACCACTTTAACACTGGTTGGTCATTTGTTAGTTTCTATATTGTAATTCTTTTAAGAAAAAAATTAAACCAGCCTCAGTATATCAAGTTCCAGGAGGAGTAGGTTTACTGAGCTTAGACGAGGTAGTTGAGATAGGGGAAAAGGTCCAAAGGCAGGCCAGGGAGTCTGAAACTGCTCCTGCTAACGTTAAGGTCCCAAATGAAGAGACAACTGCATCTCTGAAGAGGGGTTCTTTGTCTTGCTCAGGATACCCTTAAACTGTCATCATCCTTTTCCATTCTCTTCAAACTAAAATATCATCCCGAGTGAGGGATTCCAAACACAAAAGAACCCACATGATATGTAGTCACTGATAAGTAGATATTAGCCCAAAAGCTCAGATGACCCAAACCACAGACCACATGAATCTCAAAAAGAAGGAAGAACAAAGTCCTTCTTAGAAGGTGTAACAAAATACTCACAGGAGGAAATCCGGACACAGAGTGTGGACCAGAGATTGAAGGAAAGGGCATCCAGAGACTGCCATACATGGGGATCCATCCCACTTGCAGTCACCAAACCCAGTCCCTACGGGGATACCAAGAGATGCATGCTGACAGGAGCCTGATATAGCTGTCGCCTGAGAGGCTCTGCCATTGCCTGACAAATACGGAGGCAGATGCTCGCAGCCAACCACTGGACTGAGAACGAGTGCCCAATAGAGGAGTTAGAGAAAGGATTGAGGTAGCTGAGGGGGTTTGCAACCACATAAGAAGAACAATAATATCAATCAACCAACCAGAGCTTAAAGTTCCCAGGGACCAAAGCATCAACCAAAGAGTAAACATCGAGTGACCCATGGCACCACTTGCATATGTAGCAGAGGATTGGCCTTGTAGGTATCAGTGGGAGGAGAGGCCCTTGGTCCTGTGAAGGCTTGATGCCCCCATGTAGGTGAATGCCAGGGCCTGGAAGCTGGAGGAAGTGGGTGAATGGGGGAGCACCCTCATGAAGGCGGGGGTAGAGGGGGTGGGGCAGGGAGATGGGGGGTTTTCGGAGGGTAAATCGAGAAAGGGGATAACATTTGAAACGTAAATAAAGAAAATATCCAATAAAAAAGAAGGAAAAGAAAGCATGGTTAAAAAATTTTAAATTTGAGTAGAAAAACTGATCATTTTGAGAAACGTTTTCCATTCAGTTGAGATTTGTGATTAGCCGAGACTAACATCTCTGTGGTGATTTCTTATTTTGCTGTAGTTTTAGTGTCTACTTCTATGTTTTGATTATTTATATCTAGTCAGAGAATTCTCACTTTCTACTTCTAACTCTTATCAGGTTGCATAGCATGAAGATTACACGGAAGCCCTTCTCTTCTTGCCATGACCTCTGGCCTTTTAAGTGACAGGGCATATGTGGCCATCATTTATAATGCTGTGTTCCCTCATTTATTTCCCAAGTTTATTTTAGTCGTCCAGTTATACCACTCTCCCATCCTTGAAAAAAAATTTTTTCAATCTTAAATGATCCCATTCTAGGAATCTGCCACTCCAAAATTATTTCCCGGGGTTTACATAACTGGACACCATTTTCCATTGTTAGCTGCCTGTTTATGTGGTAGTGTTACACATTCTCATGTTACTAAAAATGAACCTTGGCTAAGAAAGTGTCATAGATTGATTCTCCGTTGTTCAATTAAAATACTACAATGAAAATGAATTTGGGGAAGGGACAGTTTATTTGGCTTTTAGGTTGTGGGTTTTCATCCAGGAAAGCCAAGGCAGGAATTCTAAGTAGGACATGAAGCAGACATCTCAAAGGAGCATGGCTTGCTATTGTAATTCCTCAAGCTTACTTTTCTGTCTTTTTTTTTATTGGATATTTTTTATTTAGATTTCAAATGTTATTCCCTTTCCTAATTTCCCGCTCATAAGGCCCCTAGCACATCTCCCTCCCCTTCTAAAAGGGTCTTCTCCCTCCCCAATCATTCCCCCTTCTGGCCTCCGTGTCCAGACATTCATCTACACTCGGGGGTTCAGCCTTGGCAGGATCAAGGGCTTCTCCTCCCATTGGTGCCCAACAAGACCATCCTCTGCTACATATTCAGCTGGAGCCATGGGTCTGTCCATGTGTTGTCTTTAGGTACTGGTTTAGTCCCTGGAGCTCTGGTTGGTTGGTATTGTTGTTCTTATGGGGTTACAATTCCCTTCAGCTCCTTCAATCCTTTCTCTAATTCCTTCAAGAAGGACCCCGTTCAATGGTTTGCTGCTAGGATTCGCCTCTGTATTTGTCATCTTCTGGCTGAGCCTCTCAGGAGACAGCTATATCACACTCCTATCAGCATGCACTTCTTGACTTCATCAATACTGTGTACCATCAGACAAAGCTGATGGAGGCATTTCCTGAATCGTGGGTCTATGTTCCCAAGTATGTCAATTTGACCACAACAAATAGGCACTCCAGCAGTCAAAACTGTGTTTCATAGCTCTACCAGCCATTCCCAAGATAAGAAATGCCATTTTTCAAACATTGAAATAATGTCAAATCCTAGATAACACAATGCACCGTTTTATCATAATGCAAATAAGGGCACAAAATCCAATTATGAGTAATGTTGAATACTCTTTGGTTTGGAAGTCCAGGCTAAATACATCTAAAAGCCAAAAGTAGTGAGTCAAAAAGTAATGAAGTACTGTCCTCTCATGTCCATTGCTGTACAAGACTCTGTTTTCCTATTATTTGTCTTGAGTCTTACATATTTGAGGCATGCATTGAGGTCTAGTAGACTATATAATAACCTAAAATGAATTGTTCTTCAGAATTTCCTGACTATGAAAATATAATTATTTAAATGAAATAGCATGGTAATATTTTTTAACCTTGAGGTAGCCTCAAGCCCTTTGTTCCAGGATCCAAGCAGTTTGTAACTTCTATCGCCCTATAATTAGCTACTTTGAAGAGCGCAAATTTTTCTTGCACATGTTTCGAACGTTTTAAAAATCTTTATTGTTTACACAGAAATCCATTCTTTTTCTTTGTTTCACATTTATTTATTTTTACCTTTTGCTCTGTTTTGAAATGAAGAAAGAGCTAGGGAAAATACAGTTAGCAATACAATACTTCTAGCAGGTCACATCTCTTTTCTTTGTGTTCTAAGATGCTAAATTCTGAAATAACACTGGGTTGTTCAAACCAATTTTGAATGATCGTTTTTCTAGCAATTTCTTAAGCAAGAATGCTGAATTAGTTTTTAAAATCTCTTCTGAACGACAAAAGCACTTTCCCAAATCTCTCCAGTCATGAAGAAGAAGGTAACATAACGCCTTTTGGAGGTCCATCTCATGCCAATTTCTACCAATTGTAAGCTCCACAAGGGAGATACCAAACATCTCCCTTGAATATAGAGACAATTTGATGTAGAAGATTTTGTTGTGCCTCCTTTAAACATTATATCTTAGATGTAACATCCCTGGGACATGTTAGAAACATGAACACAATTGTTCAGATCTTTCAGGACATTTTGGCAGAGTATAAATTGCATGCTGCTACAAGAGTTTGAGAAAAAGCAAAATAGCACAGTAGATGATTGACCACTAAAATTGCTTACCTCGTAAGGTTTGCTCAAGTCTTTGGAAGGTACTCAGGGCTTGAATATCAGGCAATCAGACTGAAGATAAATGGAAAACCTTAGAAGGAAAAGTCTTGTAGATGGAAAAGCTGTTCATTATTGGTGAACCTTCAAATGGCATGTGGGACCACAGCACCTCCTCTTTCTTGTGTTTTACATTCTGGCTTCTGTGTAGTGAGCAGGAAGCTCTGCTCTGCTCTCCTGCCCTGGTGTACTTCCTAATCCTAGGTTCTAATGCAGTAATGATAACCAGTAATGGCTGGGGAAGTCACAAACTATGAATCAGAATAAATCTTTCCTATTTTTATGTTGGTTCATGTTAAGTATTTGGTAAAGCATCTGAAAGCAGACCAATAGAAACCATATTAACTATACATCATCTTATCCCTCACTTGTTCTAAGAGATCTGATTTCTCTCATTCTGGGTTATGTTTAACCAAATATGAGTGCTCTCCATGGAAACCCAATATATATTTGTACATGTACATCAACATTATAGTTATTGACATTGAAGACTCCAAGTTGGAAAAGATTCATTATTAAGATTTAAGTATTTTTACCCTACTTATATACAAAAAATCATCATACCTAGGGCCTTATATTTAACAATGATAACCAAACAGATGTCACATAGAAGGATCTTCTGATTCACAAGGATGGCAAAACGTAACTCCTCAGTAAATGTTAATGTCTGCTTGAAGTGCTTATAAATGTGGCTCTGAGAGAAATGCCACTAACAAATGTAAAATCGAATATGTGTCCTCTAATAATTAGCTTTGTGACATGGGAGAGCAATCAAAGAGAAAAGCAGGAATGTGAGTGCTAGAGAATACAAGAAAAGACAGTATAGTGGAGAATGTAGCATACCTCAATAAGAGAAAACCCATGACTACATGAAAAACAGTGACAACTCTGAAAACATACAACATCCCTGTGTGTGTTATCTGCCTATCCTTGACTAGCAAGTTGGTCCTTTCTTGAACCTCTTTTTGCAAAAGAATTTACTATGTAGTATATTTCAATCAAATTTGTTTAATATTTGTTTAAATTGAATTATTTTCTGCTGGTAAAATAGGATATGATTTTAAATCCTCAGCCCTCTGGAACCAGAGGCAGGCATATCTCTGGGAGTCCCAGACAATTCATGGGGAGGCTTTGTCTCAAAATCCCTGAATATATGTGTGTGTGTTTGTGTGTGTGTGTGTGTGTGTGTGTGTGTGTGTGTGTGTGTCACTATTCAGTGATAAATGCTGTTAATATTATGGTATAGCCATGCATTATATAATTATTTTCTATTCTCTCTATATCTTTATTTCTTTTTCCCCTTAATTTTGGAACACTTTTCTTTTATTCCCAGAATTCTCAATAATATATTCACATGTAAATAATTTATAATTACATCATTATTTCAATGACTGTAGAGAAGACCATCACCTGAACTCTAGTAGACTTATTTATATGAAATTTATTTATTTTTATTCTAACTTTAAGAGTGTTTTATTTACACACACACACACACATATATATATATATATATATATATATATATATATATATATATATATATATAATCTGTTTAACTGGAACCTAGGGAGGTCAGAAGAGGGCCCTGGGTAATCTGGTGTTTTCAAATGCTTGTTCTCTACCATATGGGTGCTAAGCTATCTCCCAGGTTCATTACCAAGTACATATATATTCAAATACTCTTGATTTCAGGTACTCTACCATGGTATTTGTCCCTTACATTACATATGAGATAGCCTGATTCTGCCTTGGTAACTCTCTTCTTCATCCCTTTCCATCCTGCTCTTTTGTTTTTAAGCATTGTGACTTAACTGCACATTTGATGTGTAACCATACTGATAATAATCAGTAGAGATTTTAAACTGTAACTTTTATTTGTCACTTTTGGTGTATCAAACACATGCTGATTATTGTTATATATTGCCATGTAATCTCAAAATATATTTTTTATTTATTCTTTGAGAACTCTATACATGTGTGCAGTGCATTATGGTTATATGCATCTCTCATTTTCTCCTCTGGTTATCTTCAAACTATTCTAACATTTCTCCCTTCCAACTTCATGTCTTGTTTCGTCATACATCTCACTGAGTTCTATTGCGATAACCATATGGGTATTCACTGAAGCATGGGCAATCTATTAGGGGTCACAACCCCAACAAAAACTGGATATCTTTCCTGCCACCACCAGTAAGTGCCAATTGCTCCTCAGCTAGTGGTATAGTCCCAAGAGTCCCACTTCCAGTTTTCTGTGCATTCATATTTAATTTTATTTTCTTGGTAGGCTTGCTAGCATTTTATAGGTAATAACACAGACACATGAAGTCAGAATGACCTGGCAAGTGTAAGAGTTCAGTAAGTTCTTAGTCTGAGTTTTAAACTCCATACACTCCTCAGGCACACACCACAGGTTTAACTGCTATGTAGTGTCACATGAGGAACAAGAAGGAAGGTTGACCCTCACCTCTCCTGAAGCCAATGTCATTGCCTTCTGAGTGGGTTTGAAGGAGCTTGAGCTGTTGTTCTCTAGTGTCATTGCCGCAAAGAGTTCAGAAAGAACACCAGTTTATAGCTTTGGTTATTCCACTAATTCTGACCAAAAATCATAACCATAATCTGTCAACAGAGCCCAAAGTACAGCCTAAGGTAATCTATGACCAAGCCAACAGAATCCCTATAGGCCTGGTTATCTTCATTTTCAAGTAGACTCTACTGTAAAGCCATTTAGGCATTTTAATTAGATTTCTAAGTCTATTCAGCAGCTAATCAGTGATGGTGAACCTGTTTAAGAGCTTCTTTTAAATATTCAAGCTTAGTGTTTTATTACTGAAGTAATTTTCAAGATGTTGATCTTAGAACATCAGTATATTTTGAGATCGTTTGGGAGATATCAGTCTTCTGTCTTCATGAGTCACCTGCCAAGTCAGAATCTCTGTGAATGGCTCAGAAACTTGTTTGACTGATCCACTGAGCCTGCCACCAGACATCCGCACACATCTAAGTGCACAAAGAAATGCTATTGCCATTGCATATCCAGCCAGGAATGATTACAGTCACAGTTGTCAAATCATGCCCAAGTATGTGTATTGAGAAGCAGGTTTTAATTCCTTAGCTGAAAATTTTGCACATTGTATGTTTAGGCTAATGTTTGTTCTGTTTTCTCTAACCCATCTTTAGCTTGAGAAGTTAGGTTTTTCCATGTTTAAACAAAAATCCTTTCTTGTGAACCAAAAAAGCTGAAGGTCTTTAATTTTTCACAAAAGCACATGAGTGTTGTCAGAAAAAAGAGTCTACAGTATGGGCATTGCTTATTTAAACCACTTTTTAAACAATTTGTGTGTGTGTGTGTGTGTGTGTGTGTGTGTGTGTGTGTGTGTGTAAATTATTGCATGCTTACAGAGGTGAAGAAGATTCTAATGCCCGTACGCACTCTCGACTTTCTTTGAGACATCATTTCTCACTGTTCACTACTTTGTAAGTGAAACTACCTGGAGAATAAGACTCCATACTGTCCCAACCTACCATCTTATTTAGAAGCCATAACATGACAAATAGACATATTTTACCCTGTGTGGTTTTACATCCTTGGGTCCTCATGTTTGTGTGACAACCACTTTACTCACTAAGTTATCTCTCAGTCTCAAGATAAATCTTTTTATTTAAAGCAACATTTTTTTATTGTTTTAAAAATATATGTGTTTCTGTAAGGTCAGATGTGCTTGTGAGTGTAGTCCCTCCAGATATCGGAAGAGGGCATTGGATACTCTGGGGCAGCAGTTACAAGCTTTTGTTAATTACCAGATGTGGGTACTGGGAATCAAACTTGAGATCCTTTAGAGGAGAAGCAGATGTTTTTCACATTAAGCCATTTCTCCAGCAAACCTGGGCCGAATCTTTAAACATTCAGTACCTCTTCAAACCTCCCTATAGCCAGGGACATTTTGAAGACTCCAGATAGCGACTCCATATTAACCCAGATTCGAAGTTGTATTTTGTTTTGAATCTTGTACTATTCTGTACCAATAAAAAATTAGCCATTCTGAGTCCTTGGCAGATGCAAACAGTTATTTCCTTTCTCTTTTTCCCTTTAAGCCATTCAAGGACAGGCCATACTTTGAAGATTTTCTTTTTCTAGGGTTGATTTAAAAATTGCCACACATGAATATTTCATTTTCCCTTGTGTAATAATTCAGGTAGTACATCCTGTTTAAAATCTAGTGCCAGGAAAAAAATTGCCTGTACTGATTACCCTGGTGTCAATCTTGTTTGTTTTCTAAAACCAGGAAAGCCAAGCAGTTACAGATAAAAATAAACATCCCAGAGTCTCAAATTTTTCTGTTTAACTAATACCTCTTCATTCATCCAATGGTGATATCAATCAATTTCTTTGTTAATTTTTCATATTTTTAATTAATCATTTTATTAATTTACTATTCTCAAATGATATCTCCCTTTACGTTTCCACCTCCACCAACCTCCACACCCCATCCCTCTCAACCCCCTCATCTTTGTAAGCCCAATTTTCTATCTGTTCAGTATCATGTTGGTTTCTGTGTACCTCAGAGATCTTTCTTTTGACACTATGATCATTTTCCTTAGCTTATTTATTACAAGATCCCTTCTTCTGTAATACTTTCTTACTTTATTTCTACTTTGCCTTTTGCTATGAATACTGAATTTCAAGCTAACAATTGACATTATATAAATATAAATTTTCTGAAGTTGTCAAATGAATGGATTTATGAAATATATCTAGAACACATTAATGCAAGTGCTCTCACACATGAACACACAAACACTTACAATTAGTATCTCTAGTTACTAATAAGATGTGGCTTCAAAACAAAACAAAAATGCCATACGCATCCAGAGTAGTTTCCTTATGAACAGGATATTTTCAAAAACCCGGTTAGTACCCAAAAACATGGGTGATATCAAGCCCTGAACCTTCTATGATCCTTTAAAAATGTACCTATGATAACATTTAACTTATAAACCTCAGAGACAGGAGTATAACAGTAATTTAATGTCAAGTAGAACACTGTACTGTAGTAAAATTGCCATTGTCACTGTGCTTGTCTTTGGTATCAAGAGTAAGTTGAGCATATTCATATATAAGTTTTAGAGTTGCACTGTGGCCAGTCTGACAAGTCAAGATGTCCACTAAGTATCTGAGTACACATGGCCATGAGTTAGCTGGTTTTCTGGTAGTTGTGATAAATTATAAGATAGTAACAACTTATGAAGGAAAGGGTTCATTTTTCCAGACTGAGGGAACCACGGGTCAGTCATTGACAAGAAAGCATGGTGGCAGGAGATAGATGCATTTAGTCACATTGCATCCATACTCAGGAAGCACAGAGGAATAAAAGATAGTGCTTAGGTCTCTATCGCTGTTTGCTTGCCTGTGTGCATTTGGAACATCTGTGTGTGTGTGTGTGTGTGTGTGTGTGTGTGTGTGAGAGAGAGAGAGAGAGAGAGAGAGAGAGAGAGAGAGAGAGAGAGAGGTTAGAGAGAGAGACTAGTTTTGTTCTCTCTTTCTTTCTCTCTATTAGACTTTCTGACAAATAGTCTCCCAGAATGAGACTGACATCTATACTTCCTCCACAGTGTTACCCAAATTCTGTTTTCAAGGATTGGTTTGTAGTCTCCCCACCCCAAATAAGGAAGCCATAGGTTAGTGTCAGTTTCAATATGGGTTTCCTCCCTGAGTTGGAGCTCACTAGTTTTGTTCTCTCTCTTTTTCTCAGTCCAGTGGTTGGTTGTGAGCATCTGCCTCTGTGTTTGTTAGGCTCTGGCAGAGCTTCTCAGAAGGCAGCTCTATCGGGCTCCTGTCAGCATGCATCTCTTGGCATCTGCAATAGTGTCTGGGTTTGATGACTGCATGTGGGATGTATCCCCATGTGTAGCAGTCTCTGGATGGCATTACCTTCAGTCTCTGGTCCACACTTTGTGTCCATACTTCCTCCTGTGACTATTTTGTTCCCCCTTCTAAGAAAGACTGAGGCATCTACACTTTGTTCTTCCTTATTCTTGAGCTTCATGTGGTCTATAAATTGTATCTTGGGTCTTCCAAGCCTTGGGACTAATATCCACTTATCAGTGACTGCATATCCTGTGTGTGTGTGTGTGTGTGTGTGTGTGTGTGTGTGTGTGTGTGTTTTGGTTTTGTTTTGTTTTGTTTTGTGATTGGGTTATATCACTTGGGATGATATTTTCTAGTTCTATCCATTTGCCTAAGAATTTCGTGAAGTCATTGTTTTAAAGAGCTGAGTAGAACTCCATTGTGTAAAAGTACCACATTTTCTGTATCCATTCTTCTGTTGGAGGACATCTGATTTCTTTCCAGCTTCTGGCTATTATAAATAAGGCTGCTATGAACATAGTAGACCATTTTTTCTTGTTGGAGCATCTTTTGGGTATATGCCTAGGAGTGGATGCTCAGTTAGTACTATGTGCAATTTTCTAAGGAACCACCAGACTGATTGTACTGATTGCAGGTGGTTGTACCAGCTTACACTCTCCCTAAAAATGGCTAAGTGTGCCTCTTTCTCCACATCCTCACCAGCATATGCTATCACCTGAGTTTTGATCTTAGCCATTCTGACTGGTGTGAGGTGGAATCTCAGGGTTGTTTTAATTTGCATTCCCTGATGACTAAAGATATTGAAGATTTCTTAGATGCTTCTCAGCCATTCGATATTCCTCAGTTGAGAACTCTTTGTTTACCTCTGTACCCCATTTTAGATAGGGTTATTTGATTCTCTGGAGTGTACCTTCTAAAGTTCTTTGTATATATTGTATATATTGTATTTGTATATATTGAATGACAACATCCTTTGCCTTACAGAAGCTTTGCAATTTTATGAGGTCCCTTTGTCAATTGTTGATCTTAGAGCATAAGAACATACTGTTCAGGAAATTTTCCCCTGTGCCCATGTGTTCGAGGTTCTTCCCCCACTTAACTTCAGCAAAGTAGCTGGATATAAAATTAACTCAAATCAGTAGCCTTCCTCTACTCAGAAGATAAACAGGCTGAGAAAGAAAATGGGAATATGAAATCCTTCACAATAGTAACAAATAATATAATATACCTTGGGGTGACTCTATCTTAGCAAGTGAAATATCTGTATGACAAGAACTTCAAGTCTCAGAAGAAAGAAATTGAAGATCTCAGAAGATGGAAAAGTCTCGCAGGCTCATGGATTGTCAGAAATAATATAGTAAAAATGGCCATCTTGCCAAAGGCAATCTACAGATTCCATGCAATCCCCATCAAAATTCCAACTCAATTCTTTATAGAGTTAGTAAGATCAATTTGCAAAATAATTTGGAATAACAAAAAATCCCCAGGATATTGAAAACTATTCTTCACAATAGAAGAACTTCTGTGGGAATCACCATCACTAACTTCAATCTGTATTACAGAGCAATCCTGATTAAAAACTCTGTGGTATTGGTACAGAAACATGTAGGTAGATCAGTGGCATAGAATCGAAGACCCAGAAATGAACCAATACATCTATGTTCACTTGATCTTTTACAAAGGAGCTAAAATCTTCCAGTGGAAAAAATACAGCATTTTCAACAAATGGTGCTGGTTCAACTGGTGGTCAGCATGTAGAAGAATGCAATTCAATTCATTCTTATCTCCTGTACAAAGCTCAAGTCCACGTGGATCAAGGACCTTCACATAAAACCAGATACACTCAAACTAATACAGGATGGGTCTTTTAACTGTAGTTGTTCTACTTCATGTACTTCTGCACAAATGTTCTCAGTTTTTTCTCATGATGATTCTAAATTCCACCAATTTTACCTATTGTTATCAAACACTGCTGTGGCATATACATTGTGGAAACCAGAGGCAGAAAAGTGATGTCATGGGTGGGATTGACTAGACTTGTCAGATGTGACCTTGAGCATGTGGAGTATTTGTTTGGGAATTTTCCACTTTAGACTTCCATATTTGAAAATGGAAAACTAAACTTTGTATAAAGGGTAATCAATATTTAGTCAAATAGGCTTTTTATCTATGCACCCTGATTCCACTTAGAACTTTGCATTGACATTGGTTATTTGTCTTCCTGGAATGCGTAAGCTATTGAGAGCAGGTGTTAGAATATATGCATTGTTAGATTCTTAATATGTAGCAATTAATGAGGCCAGATATCCAAGAATATCAGGAAGTAACAAGAATAAAATTAAAGAGCTCTTTTAGATCACGGACGAAAGATGAACATAGAAAAGTTAAATTACTAATGAGGCTTTGCAGAGGAAGGGTATGGAATTGGCCGGGATTCATTTCTCTTGAACTTAGTGTTACACTTGGGCAGGAGGACTGAAGAGAACCCTATGAGGTTGGACTAGGAGATGGAGTGCATATCTGCTGGGCTTTATTACTCAGCAAGTGATAAATGGTGATATATAATTCAAATTTTACTCTGAACATTTAGGTCAGGTATTGGCAAATTATGGATTGAGGAAATTGTCTAGTTCATAAACGCTTGCTATGAAAAAAAGAGAACCTGAGTTTGGAACCCTAGCACTCTTTCAAGGGTGATGGTCAGATGTGTCTGGAATCCCATCATTGGGGATTAGAAATAGGCAGGTCCTGGAACTTAATAGTCATTCATTCTAGCAGAAACATAGACTTCCATGTTCAGTCAAAAATTCTGTCTCAATGAAAACAGCCGTTAGGCCCATGAGATGGATCAGTGGGTAAAGGCATGTGCCTCCAAACCTGATGGCCTGAGTCTGATCCGTAGTATCCACATGGTAAAAGGGAAGAATCAACTTCTGAAAGTCCTCCTCTGTCCTTTGAACATGTGTTACAGCAAGTACCTACTCACCCAAGTCACAACAACAAATACATACATACGTATGTTATAATATGGTCTTCAGACTAAATTCAACTCACAACCTACTTTGTTATGATACTTAAGCAAATACTACGTTTTATAAATTTGAAGGCTTATTCAAATGAAGCAGAATAAATTACAAAGAGATCTCTGTCCCTCAAAATCACAAAGTATTCACTCACTAGCTGTCCATTTACAGAGAAAGGTCAACGTCCATTTAATTCAAGTGGAAGAGATGGGAAGCAATGGGTAAAGAACAGATTTGGGACATGCTTGAATGTGGAGAGGGACCGTGGGAGACAATAAGAACTCAGTTTCAGCAGCAAGCACACACTTCATTTCTGCCTCGTGTGGTTCCACCTGGTTTTTCCGAGCTAATTCTCTCCCACCTTGGGATGAAGGATCTGAGCTTCCTTTCCTCATGTGGTCCCAACCCTCAGCAGGAGTAGCTCATCATTACTGTACCCAGCAGTGACCCACCTGCTGCTCAACAGCCTTGGCTTTGATGTGCTGCCTATCTATCTCTCCAGCACTTGCTGTTTGTAGTTGATGGCCGTTTGCTTTCATCTGGAAGCAAGAGCATCAGATCGAGGAGCCCTACTTCTTGTCTGAGTGCTCAGGATCCTACGAAGTAACACCAAGTCCAAGCCAGCCATTTCTGCTCCAGAGAATCTTGCCTGTGGCTCCTGACTCGATTGGGAAGGCTTGATGCTCGCCTCCCACAGCAATAGAATAGAAGCCATAAAGTATCTTCAGGAGATGTATTTGTTAAATAGATATATCTCAATATATAACAGTTATGCACAGTTATATATGTACATATATGTGTGAACTTATGTGTGTATCATAGTCGCATAAATTTATTTTACACAGAGATTGTTGGATAATGAATGACTCCTTTTATTTGCATTGGCTGTGTCCCTTCAGCCTTTATATCTTCGTTTTTTATTCTTCATTTTCTTCTCTTCATCTCTGTCTTCATTCTTGTCTCCAGACAGCCTATGTACTTCAGGATGGCTTAGAACTCACTATGTAACCCAAACTGGCCTCAAACTTGCCAGCATTCCTCATGCCCCTACCTCTCAATTAATAGGATGATAGGTAAGGGCCTATCACATACACATAGCTTTGCCATGCATTTGTGTGTGTGTGTTTCGTGTGTGTGTGTGTGTGTGTGTGTGTGTGTGTGTATGTGTGTGTATGGATGGATGTGTTTATATATGTATCTATATGTATTTGGAGGCAAGTAGTTTATACTCGTGTCTTCTGTAATCACTCTGCATCATATGGACACTCACTGAACCTAGGGTTATCTGGTTAACTTATTGCTAGGCTATCTGGCTAAAAAGCTCCAGGGACGTCTGCTTCCACCCCTCTTCATTCTTAACTCTGGAGATTCAGACACTACACCAAGTCTGCCGTTAATATGAATGATGTGGATTTGAACTTAAATCCTTTCTCCTGTGAGGAAGATACTTTACCAGCTGAGCCATCCTCTCGGCCAAGTTCTCTATGCCTTCTCAATGACTTGGTTTAGAATGTCCAGTTTTGGAGTCAATCCTGAACAGAATGAAGCGGTCACCTGGCATTCATTTCATATTAGTAAGGCCTCTTACTTCTTGACGAATTCAAAGCAGTTTAACAGTTATTTTCAGCATGCCTTGTTTCTTCTGGTTCTGAGCCAAAAGGATATTGTCTTAGTCAAAAATAAAGATTCTGAAACAGATTTTAAAACAGATGTGCTTGATTTTAGATACATTGACTTCCTGGGTTTGTTTCCTATTTTTAAATTCAGGGAAGACTTTGAGGTCTCTTGCTTGGCCCAGTTTGGAAATGAGTTCAGACAGCTACCTATGCATTCCCCAGCACTTCCAGAAGAATTTATTCTGTGGTCTGTGGACAATTCAGTTCAACTAACAAGGTGCTTTGATTGTACAAGTCCTGCTTCCTGGTGTGGGACATGGCTCTAGGGACCATGATTTTCAAGCTTGTTACAATTTTGTTGCTGCTCTTCCTGCTAGCAACTTATTGCTGTTTTTGCTTGTTTGGGGTTTTCTCCGTACTGAAGTCCCCAATCAGACAGTAAGCCATATGGATAAAACCTCAGTTAGCACATAACAGTGAGTTGATAGATTCCCATGAGGACATGTGCTCCTACCAATTCCTCCTGCCAGGGACAGGAAAGCATTCTACAGATGCTGTCTGGGGCAGAAATTGGTTTCTTGCTGCTCACAAACTATAAATTCACTAGTCAAAACTAGCTAGAACTTGATCTCTTTTCTGTAGAATAGCAGTTTGGACTAGTTCCTTCTATTCTTTTTTCCACCATACATATGTATCCATGAGTCTGCTTATAAAAACAGACTATGTTTGCACAGTGTGTCTATTAGCAATATAGTATATAGTTATCTTTGAAATCAGTACTGAAAAATTATCAGTAAGATTTTGGCCTATTTATTTACTTGATTGGACTTGTCTTTGTTATCAATGGGCTTCATTTTGAACTCAGCAAGTAAAATGTGAGAGACAGGTGCCTTTACTCACTGAGACATCTCACTAGCCAGTGTACCACTTTCCACAGTGTTGGCCATGTTTGAAGAAAAGCCATCAGGGATGAATTTTGCTTTACTGCACAAGGATGGTGATGGGGCTATTTGCTGATGATGCTATCTCATGGGAGTCCCTACTCCCTTTTAGATCCATCACTCTACTCTGCTAACACAGATTGTCCCCATCTTTTCTGCATTCTGAAGTCTAGTCTATGTCTTACTCAGTTTTGTGATTATCCCCTATAACAAGATAGTCAAATTTCCACAAAACATACAATAGTAGCTTTGTCAATTTGGTCAATTAATAAACCATCTTTGGCAGAAATTCCTCCTGATATGGTTCTGGTCCTCCAATAAACCCATTTACCCTAAAATCTTACTCATGTGGAAACACATACCTGAATGTGATCACAGTTTATCAAGTCCTGAAATGACTGTATTTCAGGTCAATATTTTAAAATTGTATTGGTCTTCAAAAACTTGAGGGCTGTATTTCTAAATATGACATTTGTATAAGAGCCTGGATGATTCTGGAATTGGAGAAGTTACATACACCCTTATAGGGCAGTAGTTCTCAAGCACCTTCATGCAGCATTCTGTTAAAAAGTTTTGGTAACGTGAGGTCTGGGTTCCTAGAAATGTCCTTATCAGCAGGTCACCACCAATATCTCAATAAAAATATTCAAGGGGGAAACAGGAGAAGTTCTTGAAAAATATTTTTCTAGACCTATACTATTTGATAAATGTCAGGCCCAATGTGTATGTTCTTTTCCTTCTAGTAGTTAATAATAAAATGACTTAACTTGCCTCCTCCTCCATCCCTTAACTGAACCTGTTTCCCAAATTCTGTAAACATTTTCCAGGAGTTAGTGAACACTGTGATTAACTGTCACCTACTTTTATGTATGGCCTCCTGAACCTTCCTCCTCTACTGTACAGATGTGTTAATATAAATATTTTATAACATAATATGTACTGTCATCCTTCTCTCTCAGTGGCAGGAGAGAAGGTGTCCCTTGATTCTGAAAAATCATCTTTGCTTTATTCTCTTGATCTGGGTGGCAGGAAACCCTGATTTCTCTCTCCTACAATCTCAATTTCTCCCTCAACAGTGGCTTCTTCCACAGTCCATGCACTTTCTTGATCCATTAAGTCTCCTTAATGTGGACCATTTGTGCCTTTATCAATCACCATTTCTGACTTCGCAACCACACACACACAACCTTAAGAGTCTCAGGTGGGTTATTTCCATCCTCAGTGCTTACCTTGTGGAAATGAGGCTTGCTTGCTTTTAGTTCTGCTCTGATATGCCAGTGGTGAAATTCCTTTGTATCTCCTTAGCTACATTTGTAATCACTGTGATAAGATGCCATGATCAAGACAACTTATAGAAGGGTTTATTTAGGTTTACATTTACAGAGAGATGAGAGTCATCACCACCGTGACAAAGAATGACTGAAAGACCTGGGCATTCACATACAGAACCACCAGCAGGAAATAGCAAATTTGGACTAATGGGAGCCAATGAAACCACAAAGCTGCCTTTTTACAGAGCCATCCAACCTTAGCCAAAATTTGGGTTTCCCCCTTCTTCTAATATAATTACTTTTTGGAAGATTTCTCTCTTGCCTTGCATTTCTAATGCTTTAATATTCTGCTCCCCTGGCTTTAGTCCAGTTGTATGACAAAACCCACACGGTTTTTCTTTCATGCAGCGTAGCAGTTGAGGAGTTTGTTCTTCACTAAATGTAGATTGTGATTGTTTTTCTAAAACAGTGGCCTTCAACAGGAAATCAGAAAGTTTTACTCTCCCAGGGGACATTTGGAAATATCTAGAAATATTCATAATCTTTAAATGGAGAGTTATCTATTGGTATTTGATGAAGACTGGCAAAGAAAGTTGGTAAATGTGCTCTATGCTGCACAGAACAACCTTCGTGGAAATTTTGTTCCCAAGTATCATACATAATGGTTGAAACACCCTTCTACAAAGCAGTATTCAAAATTTAAGTGGCACCCAGGAGCTGCTCTTTAAGCTGTGCATGTTTATCCTGCATGATGATATTGTCATGTGAAGGTGATATCATACATTTAATTTGTAAAATCATCCCAGACCCTCTTCATCAATTTGCAGAGAACTTGCCAGGAGGTTATATATTTGTTTTAATGGAAATTTCAGAAAATACCATCCTACCCCAGGTTTTCTTTGATTATAATGTACAAAAGTAATATGGACATCTTCTTTAAATGTGAAATCTTTTATTTGGAACAGCATGAAAACCACAATTTTGATTCCTCAACAGGTTCCCAGGTAAGGCATGGACCGTTACTTGATCCACATCTGACATGGCAAGGCCCTTCAGCAAAGGCAGGTGGGCTCTACCTTGAGCACAAGTTGCTGTTTCCTACAAGGCCAGCCCACTCACTCATCCCAAGATTTTGATTTTCCTGATCTAAGATGAAGCCTGGGAATTTGTATTGTCTACAGATCCCCAGATAATACGAATGTTACCTAGTTGTCTTAAGATCAGAGTATGGGGCTTGGACTACTACTGCTTATATTCCAGTGTCCAAAAATTGATCTCAGAGCTCTCCAGAGCTCTGGTGAAACTTCACCACATTCCATTCTTTTCTTCAAATTGAATGGGATGACTAATAATCTGTATTTCCATGAAGAATCCACACACACACTGCTGGCTGACGCATGTGTTAATGGTCTCAGGTGACACTTATAAAACACTATCCTAAGGAAGTATTAAAGAACTATGTTGGAAAGAGGAATGTATTTAGTTAGGAAAACCACAATCAATTATATGGTTGGTTATATTATTATTATATGCTGCTAGGTGTTACCTTTGAGTTATTCTGAATTGTCACACAATGTGCACCTAGCAGAGGAAAGTGTTTATGCTATTCAATGGAAACAATAGGTTAAAACTAGGATTGGAAATATTGCTGTGAAAGGTGGTATAGTTTTCCCCTTGATCAGTCACCCAGTTCTTTCTGAATCTGTGTAATCACATTCTCTGTAGGAGATACCAGTAGAATGTTATTGCTGACTTAGAGTCAAGACATTATAGTAATGGCCACAGCTTCAGATTCTTGAAATGTTGGGAGACAACAAACATTGCATAAGAATATTACCAATGCAGTTTGAGGTAATACAGCAGACACATGTCCCTTGAGAGGCAGGAAGAATTTATTCTCCTCGATGTATCATGGGAACATTATGCCTATGAGCTCAATATATTTACTCAAGATCACGTAGGTATTTAACATGGCAAAAAATTGTGCCATCTGATATAATGCACAACTGATTTCTTAGAGGCAGGAAGCAGGTATTTAAATATGGCTTGACACATGGGGATAGAGAGATAGCTTGGAGCATAAGAGTTCAAGATGCTCTTGCAGAATTTTAGAATGTTATTTGTACCCTTCTCAGAGGATGTGAAATTCTTGGTACTCTATATATTCTCTAGTAGTGTTTTCTGAGTAGCTAAGAAAGTCTATAGTCATCTTTTCTGAAATAAAGGCAATTTTCAGGGTCTCTTGTTCTCTACTATACTAAGTGTTTCCCCCCTATCGTCTGTCATCTTCTCTCATTAAATGCAGCATTTAGGGAAAAATTCACCCAGCTTTTGTTATTGCAACCTTCAGTTTCCCACAGCACAGTTAAAGCACAGAATATTGTAAAGCAGCATGTGGCAGTGAAAGATTCTTTTTCACTGAGAAATACCATTCCTTATTTTTGCTTTAACAAAAATACAATTGTCTGTCCTGAATGCAGCCCCTAAACCTTCTGTAAACGTATGTGAAACTGCCCTGTCACCTGTGTAGGAAGTTGAGCTTCAGAATTAATTGCCATTTTCATAACCTGGCCTTGAGCCATGGTTGCTTAGAGGCCCACTGGCAGATTCAAAGCTAACTCACATAGACATCTTTCACAGTGAATTTGATTTTGTACCTAAATCCTCGCTCCCACCCTCCCTCATTCTTTCCTCTCTTTATTCAATCTTTTTTCCTCTCTCTTTCTTCCTTTCTTTCCTGTTTTGTTTCTTCTGTTTGTTGGGACAAAATATCACTATATTACCCTAGATAGTAGTGTATTCCCATGCTCAGCTTGAATCTAAATTTAAATATTCTTAATATATTGGATATTATATACTATGAACAGTTCTTATTTTGGTGCATAGCAAGTAAACATCTCCCTATATTCACACTACTACTATCAATGTGAATTTACAATCTGGTTGTTACATCCATCCAAATCAATCATGGACAACCTGCTAGATCAGGCAACATGATTCACAAGGGCAAACCTTGTGAGAAGGAGAAAGGTTTTACTGTCTAGAGGAGGATGAGATGATATTTTCAAGAAGAAACTTTTCCATAGTCTTCAGGTTGTAAATAAAAGAAAAGTAAATTTAAACTCAATTAAGCAATAAGAAACACATGGCTTCAGCTTTTAATGCAAGATCATGTATGGACAGATATCAGTTGGGTAACTGGACCTCCAGCTCTGTACCACTTGGTTCTACTCAACCACCAGATATGCTGATCCTTGAACAGGAAGATGATGATCATGAGAAGTCTAGGCCTGCTCAAAGTTTATGGTAGAAGTAAGTCTGTTCTTCAATGTCTAATTCATAGGAGCAAAGAGATCTTTTCGTGTCACAGCTAAAAGTCTGATATATTTTGCTAACAATCTACTACATTTTACTACTAGCAATTCATTATAATTGTTAGGATTTGTGTCAATTGTTTAACCAACCCCTTTGATAAAAAAATAAAACCAGTAGGATAAACACAGCATGCTCCAGGCCATATTTGCCAAAGTGGAAAAGAGTGATCTTGTCCAATCAGATCAGATTGCAGTTTAAGTCAGTACTTCCTAAAACATTAAGTCTATTTCTTTGGGAAAGATGGAGGCTATTCCATGAACAGAGCAGAAATGGGTTCTGGGGCTAAATCACAATGACAGAGACCAGAAAAAGGACTTGGCAGAGCATTAGAAATATTCTCTATATTTTCTATTGGAGAAGATTTACAACCTCAGGATTACCAGACACAGCATTGTTTCTTAACAGAATAAAAAACACAAGAACAAGAATTGTATTCACTATAGAGAGAGCTTTTCAAGCCTATGCATTTGTGATCACTAAAATTAAAAATAGCTTCATAAGAGGAAAAATGTAAAATTCATGTTCTTGGTTAATGTGTTGTGGGTTTCTAAGCTGTTTTTCACTCGTAAATAAGTAATTAAATGAAAACCCAAAAGGCTTGACCTCAGATAAGTAAATAATTAATAGCCATCTTGTTTTATGGGCAATTTACTTAAGTATCATCTCTAAAAATAAGTACAAAAGAACAGGAAGGTACTCTGACGACTACTGAAAAAGGAACATGCACATCAACCTAGCCAAACCTTTGACCTATGCTCTTTCCTGTATGAAAACGATAAAAAACACAAGGGTGGCATAGAACTTGTCGGAGTAACCAACCAGTGTCTGATTTGACTAAAGGTCAACTCCATGAGAAGGAAGCTACATGAAACAGGACTTTGATAAAGAAGAACCAGATGCTAGACAGTCCAGAGTCTGAGGATAAAATCAAACACAAAGGAGGAAAAATCAATAAAACTATTCCTAATAATATTCTGCTCTCCTCATACATGAGTGCTTTATCAAGTTCTCATCAGTGGCTTTCTCCAGCCGCTGATGGGAAGAGATGCAGAGACCCACACCAGACATTATGCAGACAGAGAGTCTACATTCGAGGTCTCCATCAAATAAAACCCTACCCTCAGAGCTCAAGAAATCCTATGGAAGAGGAGGCAGAAGACTGTAATAGCCAAAATAGATGGAGGTCACCAGAAGAACATGGCTCTGTAGACCAACTAAGCAAGATCCATCTGAGCTCGCAGAGACTGAATCAGCAAGCACAGGGGCTGCAGGGGTCTACACCAGGTTCTTCGCATATATATTATTAGCTTAGTTATTTTTACAGGACTCCTGACTGGGAGAACCAGTGGGTCTCTGGTGTTTTGTCTGCTCTTGGGCCTCTTTTCTTCCTGTTGGGTGGCGATGTCCAACTTTGCTATGAAAGTGTTCGCTTCAGTTCGCTATGTTTTATCTTGGCATGTTTGCTGGTTATCTCTAAGAAGCCTGTTTCCCTTTTTCTTTCCTAATGAGAGACACTGGGAGTAGATCCAGGTGGTGGGGGAGAAAGAAATTGAGAGAAGAAAAGGAAGGGAAAACTACAATCAGGATGTAGTTTATGAGAAAAGAGTTTACTTACAAGAAAAGTAAAAATGGAAAAGAAATCTTTTGCTAGGAAGGAAATCAAAGTCATCCTATGCAATAATTCTCAAATTTAATACTGGAAAAGTCCCTGGCCTCACAGCAGTGATCTCCTTTGTTCTCCAGGACACAAGACAATGCCAACAATGATAACACAAAAAAATAACCGTGCTGTTTCTGGGGTGCAAGACAGAAGAGGCTATCTTTATATGTGCCAAGCCCTTGTGAGGACAGCAATAGGAAAGAAAGCATCTGAGAAATTTCAGAGGTGTCGGTGGCTCTCAGGCCCCACCTTGTGACAGTGCAATGTTAACAGTTTTAAAGCAGGAGCTGATAAAACGGAAAGGGAGGACAGCCCTCTGGTCTGTCACATGTTCTGCTGTGTCCTTACTTCTCATCAGCTAGATTTAAGTTAATGATGCTTCAGTGCAAGAGATATGGGAAAAGGTCTTTATTTAAAAATGGGGTTGTGATATATATATATATATATATATATGTATAATGAAGCATTATTTTAAGTTTTAGCCCATAATTATCCACAAGATCTTTACATAGAAAATAAGAAAGCTAGCATGTGAAATTAAAGGAAACCAAAAAAATAAGAAAACGCAGGGAATATGTTTTCCCTAGATAATATCACCATCATCATCATCATCATCATCATCATCATCATCATCATCATCATCATCTGTTATTATTATTTGTATGGGATGAAAGTTAAGAGCTTTTGAGAGTCCATAATTTTTATTGGATATTTTCTTTATTTACATTTCAATTTTTATCCTTTTTTTGGTTTCCTCTCTGGAAATCCACTATCTCATCCTCCATGCCCCTGTTTCTATAAGGGTGCACCCCCACCCATCCATCTACTCCTTCCTGCCTCCCCATCTTGGCATTCCCCTACACTGGGGCATCAAGCCTTCACAGGACCGAGTGTATCTCCTCCCACTGATGCCCAACAAAGCCATCCTCTGCTACATATCTGGCTGGAGCCATGGGTCCCCCAGTGTGTACTCTTTGAATGGTCGTTTAGTCCCTGGGAGTTCTGGAAAGTCTAGTTGGTTGATATTGTTGTTCTTCCTATGGGGTTGCAAACCTCTTCAGCTGCTTCAGTCCTTTCTCTAATTCCTCCATAGGAGACCCCATTCTCAGTCTGTCAGCATCTGAGTATTTGTCAAGCTCTGGCAAAGCCTCTCAGGAGAGTCCATTTTTAACAGCTATGAATATCAGAGAAGAATTTTTTTACTTTATCTGAATCTTGGAAACACATGGGACCTTGTAAAACGTTCCTATGTCTGAGACTCTGTTTTCTAGAATTCATGAATTAACTGATCTAGGGCAAGTTTTTGTGCATTTCTGTTTTTTCACATTTTTTCAGTGTTTTTTTTCCATATAGTCAACAACTCCTATGGAATACAAAGATTTCTGTGATGCCTTTTCTCTCATCCCATCTTCCCTTCCTGTCTGTTTGCACTCTTGATTTTCATTTGCTGCCCCTTACTCTGTTTCTTCTGATAGTCATTGTCTCAGCTGCAACAGAAACCTGAATCAGCCAATATCTTAAGACTTGATATTCATTTGGGGTTGATATTTGCTACAGTGAAACTTAGCAGCATAGACATTTGAGATCAAATTCCACATGCCAGTGCCTTCCAAAATCAATATGACTGGATCCAATAGAAGATCGCTCTCTCACTCATTCAGAGTTTGACAAAAAGTATGTCAGAAGTTAAGCTGCATAATAGGGAAACCACAGTTGGTCTCCATGGTCAACTTGACAGTGTTTCTAATATGCACAGAAACAAGCAGCAGTGTCGTCTACATAGGGGTTTCTAGAAGATTGTCAGAGGGAGAAAAGCCTACCCAAAACATGGTTATATTACCCTATGGGCCAGAGTCCTAGGCTGAATAAAATGTAGAAAGTGGGTTAGTGCCAAAGTTTGTTTTTCTGATTCTGGATGCATACCTTGTAACCAGCAGTATCAAGCTCCTACCACTATGCTTTCCTATCATCACAGGCTACATCCTCAAACTGAATGAGAACAAAACACCTTTAAACTGCTTTTTTCAACTATGTTCTCAAAGCAACATGATAAGTGACTGCATAGAAAGAATAGTGGTATGGGGGAATTTAAATGTTAGTAAATAAAAAAGAGCCCAAGTACTAAAATTGGTTGCTATTTTTCTAAATTATGTGGGTTTTGCTCCATCTACTCAGAAATGAATCTAAAATTATGTATCTGGAGTTAGGGCATGGAAGAACACCTTAGTTATACAAACTGGTTTCTTTATAAAAGAAATGTTGGAAGCACAAAGAGGAAGTGTTATTAAGTAGGTCATTGAGATTTGCTGGGCCGTCTATATTTAGTACGGCTTCTTTAAAAGCAAGCCTGGCAAGGTGAAATAAGGCGCTGGCTTCTTGGTACCAGCATATTCATCCGTGAGCATTCCTAATAACGGTGTGTGTGTGCGTGTGTGTGTGTGTGTGTGTGTGTGTGTGTGTGTGTGTGTGTGTGTGTGTGTCTGTGTGTCTCTGTGTGTGAGCACATGACATTTTTAGCCCCTATCTGATACATCTTCAGAGGGCTCGTGCATGCATGCATGCATGCTTACAAGCTATTCCTTTGAATGGAGATAATTCTGAAATATGGAAAACTACATCGAGCTCTAGAATTTGCTGAGCTCAGCATAGTCCATGCTAATGGCCATTGATGAGAACACACGCACTATAACCTCAGAACCTTGAGACCGAGGCAGGGTGGAATAGAGTGGTATCTGATTTAGTTTGATATAGTATGTGTTGAAGGTTTGGTTCAACTCCAATGACACTTTGAGAGGTAGTGGGAATCATGAGGGTGCTTGCAAACTTCCAAAGACAGGTCTGTAGAGGAATGGATTGTTAGGAAATAGGGTCTTGTTAGAAAAATCAGGTCTTTGAGAATGCCCCTTAATGGGTGAGTCTACTTCCTGCCATTGTGGGATGACCAGCCTTGATGTACATGTATTATATACCATGTGATCTGACATGCAACATGTCTCCATGCAATACAGTTACCTATCCATGTTTTCATCTTTGAAAATGTGACCCAAAGTTGCTTATCTAAATAGGAAGACATTTGAACCAGTGTTGCTTGTCTTCTCAGATATCACATGGACTCAGTCAAATTGGTTGCCTTTCCACAGCTTCATTTTTGTCATCTACTAGGGGAAAATATCTGAAGCATCTTCTCTGTATCTAGTGCTGGGACAGATGGTACAGGTAGAAAGGGAGAAACAAGAGGAAGCTCACTCATGTGCTGTCTTTTACTAAAAACTCTGTCATTGTGGGCCTTTCAGGGATTCTAAAAACAAGAAAGAGTAACAGATACATCTGATTCTTAAGAAAATGGGATTATTATAAAAGTGTGGTGTCACTAGGCACTGCCATGCTGTCTTATAAAACCTAGGCATATGGGGATTAGAGCAAAGGTGGTAGACATCCATTTGAAATCTGGATGGAGTTTCTCTAGGAGGGTATGATAGATGTAGGATCAAGTGATTTATGTGTTAAAAAAGAAAATGTCTGGTTATTCAGGATCTTTTATCAGTTACTCATATTGTCAGGAATGAGTAAGGTAAAACATTAGGAAATCAAACTGCCTCTGAAAGAGCAGTGGAAAAGAGAAGAAAGGCCCAGAGGTAGACCAAGCAGGGTGCAGTGGGCTCTGACGGAGTAGAGGAGCTCATTTTGGACCAGACTAGACACCACAGGCCGATTCCATCTCAAAACAAAGAAAAATGGCAACAAATGTATGAGCCAGACAGGGGTACATGAGGTGAAGTGTATGAAGTACAGAAAAGTCTATATGGTGCGTATGAGTTTCAAATTTGCATTTATTACGTGAGCATACAGGGGCATTGGTTCGAACTTGAAAGGAGAGATGAGAATTTACAATTTCAAGTACAAAGGGGAAAAGGGAGCAAATATGAAATAGGTGAGATAAACAAGTCTAGTTTACTAAGTCATTACTACTCTGAAATAATGTATGTGTGGGAGGGAGTGTGTATGTGTGTGTGCAAAGGCCAGAGAACAACCTTGTGTCATCTTCAGAAAGTCTCTAGAGCTCTTTGATGCAGTCTCCCCTTAGGTGGAACTCACTAATTAGGCCATACAGTCCTGGCAGTAAGCCCCATAGATTCTCATATCTCATTCTCCCCTGTACTACGAGGATGTGCTCTATAGTTTTACCTGGGTACTGGGATTGACATCAGTTCTTTGGGCTTACAAGTATGTTACAAACTAAGCTGTCTTCTTAGCCCCAAAAAGAATATCTTAGACATCTTTAGAAATTCTCAAGAACACTGTTTCTCTGTCCACCCAGATGCCTGGCTCAAAACCACTCACAGTCAGATCACACACTTTACCTTCAACTGTTGTCATGTTCTGTAAGGTAATTAATTGGTGGTAGCTTGGGTGATAAGTCAAAAAAATCTTAGCTAACGTGCTTCACACAGAGCCTTTACTGATGGCATTTGGTGATTTATTATGAGTTTGAAAGGAGGAAGGAAATACTCAGTTCTCGTACATTAGATGCCATGACTCCAAAGACACTGTAGGGGGACATTCAAAGGCTTTCCTACCAATGTCTTGTGTGACATTTAGTATTCAGGGAAGACTTGAGGTATCTTTGAGACATTCGTTATCCTTAAAGTAGAGCCTCAATACTATCTTTTAATGTGGTAAAATCTACAGAGTATGGGGATATGGAAGTATAAGACCAAATGTTCTTGAAAGAATGTGTTTTAAGGTTCCAGTCAAGAAGAGAAATACCACCAGCAGCACAGACGGGATATAATGGGAGTTTTATTCTAATTTAAGATCGTCTGAGAGGCACAGCCAGAGCTTGTCAAATACAGAAGCGAATGCTAGCAGCAAACCATTGAACTGAGAATGGGATCCTCGTTGGAGGAATTAGAGAAAGGATTCAAAGAGCTGAAGGACTTGTAACCCCATAAAGACAACAATGCCAACCAACCGGAGCTCCCAGGGACTAAACCACTACCCGAAGAGTACACATGGACTGGCGCATGGCTCCAGCTGCATATGTAGCATAGGATGGCTTTGTTGGGCGCCAATGGAAGGAGAAGCCTTTGGTCTTGCCAAGGCTGGACCCACATTGTAGGGGAATATCGGTGTAGGGGAGTGAATGGGGAGGGGAACACCCTTATAGAAGAAGGAGAAGGGGATAGGATAGGGGCTTATGTCTGGAAAACCGGGAAAGGGACTATCATTTGAAGTGTAAATTTAAAAAATATTCAATAAAAGAAAAAATAAAAGATTGTGCTCACTCCATAAATACAGTGTTCAAGAAATATTGAATGAAAGGAAATATCTGACAATCTCCATCTCTGCGCTGAACTGAAGGGCAACATTCACTATTGTAAGCCTTCTATGGCCTCTCCTTGGAAACCCCAGGTGTGTAGTTAAACAAGCAAAACAATAAAGCAATAGAGACAGTTGTCTATTTGTGTGATATGCCTGGGTGAGGCTTTTCTCTCTGTCTCTGTCTCTGTCTCTGTCTCTCTCTTTGTCTCTCTCTCTCTCTCTCATTTGAATACAATGCCCATTTTTTAGTAGTCCTGTATAATTTAACCAAGTCTTCAAAATGCTAAATAGAGAAAAACAACTTCTCTGTGACCTCTGATAAGGTGCTACAAGGTATACAATGATAGACATTCAGAAATGCCAAGTTATTTGCAAAATGTGGGGAATTGCTATCAGAATTTCAAATCACATCATTTCTAACTAAAGCCACCAAATATGTACTTTCAGTAAGCACACTGCATGGCTCTGATGCAAACCAGATGAGAATCAGACATCAAGGAAGCTGGATTTGGTAATGGCTTATCCAGGGTTCTCGAGTAAGAAAAATCATTGTCATGAAGAATCCAAAACGAAAGCTGTGCACTGAATCTTACTAGCTACAAAGCAAAGGGACTACCTGTTAAGTTTCTTTAGATAAAATGCATATGGGAGACTGAAATTCATATGCATACTTTAAAAAAGAATTCTCAGTATTCAAAATTAGCTTTCTCTATTCTCAGAAAGAAAGAAAAAAATCAGTACTCCAAAGGAATAATTCGTCCTTGTGGTTGCCAACAACGAACAGCTATAAAAGGCAAAGAACTTAATTTTTCACTTCAGACATCTCTTTGAATTTAATAGCACAGATTATTAATGAGGAATGCAAGGGAGCCAGCTCCTTCCTGACCCTTCTATTCTATTGGACACTAAGGGTGTCTACTAAAATTAATACTTTTTTACCTTTCACACCTCCTACTTCATCTTCATATTCCGTGGACATTTTAGTTCCATGTGCACCCACACATGAAAGAGAGATGGAGATCTTTTCCAGTTAACTAATGCAAAGCCCTTTTAATTTTTATTTTTATTTATATAAATATGTATATGTTACATGACTACAGATGATTTTAGAGGCCAGAAGAGGGTATGATCACTTGAAACTTTAGTCATAAGCAATTTAAGAGCTTTCATTCTGTAGGTGCTGGGAACTTAACTTGGATCGTCTATAAGAACAGCAAGTCTTCTTACTATTTCACCACTGAGACATCTTTCCAGCCCACAAAGCATTTCTAATATTAGATAAAGTGTTACAGACTTATATAGACCTTCTAGTGTTTACCCCCAGCCTGGACAAAACTCTAAAACTCTCCACTGCGGCTTTCAGATTTCCTCAATTCATGTAGAATTGAGCAACTCCTACCATGAGGTACAGTTTCCCAAGTGTCTTTTCTACTTCCGTTGTTTCCCTGGCTCGTCATCAATGCTTTCTTTCTTAGCAAATAAAACTTCGATCCCCTTCAACATTTTTGTTCCTTTTCTGTTTAATGGTACAGAAAGGGATATATCTGACTGGTGCATCATACTCACATTCCCACTTTGTCTTCTCTTCCTTCATCCTTCTCAAACCTTCCCCTCTTACCAACTTCCCCCTCTCTATTCCTGCCATATTACTCTCTTCCTTTCTTCTCCTCTCTTCTGTCACTTGTGCAATCATTCTCTAATCATTCTTTGAATATCTACTCATCTGTCCATCTAATAAATATTTTAGTGTTGAGAGTCAGGCATTTGACACTTTTGGATGGCAGTGATAAGCAAAACTGAAATAGAAACGGCTCTGCCTCTTCGGAACCTCAAGGATGAACATTATTGGAGGGACCACACAAATACATAATTACAAATTTTGGTGAAAAAGTAATGCCCCGAGTGCTCGGGAATGCTGGTCTTATAATATTATACGATGAAGACAAAAGGTTTCCGTGTCTACCAAAAGACACAGTAATCTAATTTGGCAGTGCTGAGAGGAATGAAAGCAACCCATTCTAAATTTTAAATTATGATTTTATTACTCATATGTTCATCTAATAACCACCACCACCTGAGTAGTTATGCTGCATCTGGCAGGATACTAAAAACAGTTGCTTCAATGGTGAAGAATACTCCATATATCCCATTCCTACTGTATGCCAGGCACCGACAGATGCTATAAGCCGAGTTTCCATCACTCTAGTATGTATGGTAACCTACATAGCCGCACTTGCTTTCATCTCACATTTATCTGATAGAGAATTCATCTCTCCCCTCCATTAGCTCTCCTCAAGAGACACTGTCTTCTCTGCCATATTTAATTTGATGACATGAATACAAGTATTTTTTATAGTGAAGCCAATCAGTCTACACTATAGGTTATCTCAACCTGTACTTTTTAACAGAACAAAATCTATCTCCTTGCCTTGCAAACCTGAGCAATTGGCTTTGTGTAAAGGACAAGGGCTGGAGAGGCTGATTTTGTACCTTAATTCACACTCATTCCTAGACACTGACATTGAAGAGGTAACTGAATCTCTATGATTTCAGTTTTTGTTACATCTAAAGCTGGAGAAGAAGGGTAGCTTGCCAAGTAACTGGTAACATTAACTACCACTATGGACTGTTTCTGGAATGTAACATGTGCCCAGTGAATAATCACTTGGAGATTTTTCATGTTTTTGCACCATGTTTTATCTGATTTGGCACGAGCACTCAAAGAATACCAAGTCAGATACTCAAGATAGTGTGAACTCCTTCAGATCAATGATCGGTGGGTTAAAAACATTTTAGAGAGTTCTTTTGAAGAAGACAACAAAGTAGATATAGCTCTAATCAGCCAGATAAGAGAACTGGGTTTAAATTTTCTTACTGCCCCAAATTCAGTACTACCCCAAAATCCTGTTGAGGCACTGTCAATATTTATGTAGTTCTTACTTGCTAGCATCTTTAGAGGTAGTAAGGCTGTGGGGAATGAGGTACTTCAATTTTTGCAAAGACAGGAAAGAATGAAACCAAATCCCAGTCTTAGAAACAGTCATTACACAAACACTCTTGTAAGTATTGATGTAGAATGCGGCAATGGGATTCTCTTGGAACCAGGCTCTGAGGAAAATGAATGATCAGGACATTTTGTGGGAAAACTATGAGAAAGTGCACAAAGAAAAAAGAGTTCCCTAGGTGGAGGAGCAAGAAATTGTACTTCCATGGATTTACATCAGGAACCGGAAATGATCCCACAGCAGTTTCTGGGTTGGATTGATCCTCTAGAGATTGCTAGACAGGTGGAAGTACATAGACAAGTTATAGTGATTAAATACATATTGTTTTTAAAATATCCATTCAATATTAATGCTAGTATTGCATATTCATGAGTTGATTAGACCTAATTTGCAAAGGAAGAGTGAAAAAAAGGCTACCATCCTGGAACACCATACTGGAAATGCATGGAGACAGGACTTCATAATATCTCCTTGGCTTTGGGAAGTTGCTCATAAGGCAAATAATTGGTGTACAGGTCACTATATCTACTGAAAGGAAATGAGAGTAGAGTCATTCAAGTAATATTCTGATAATTGGGCTAAAACTCTACAGCTCGGTCTCAAACTTCCACACAGGCTTATTAATTCAGTTGTTTATTGCCCACTAATACTCTCGGTGTAGAGCCTGGGGAACAAACAAAGAAAATATTTTTGCTTTTCACTCCAGACCTCTTGAAGCATGGTCTTTGGTTTTCTTCTTTGCTTTGCCCTGTATTGTGTGAGTACTCCTGGAGTACGGAACTTGGAGACAAATCCCTTATCTCTGCAGGGTCTCACTTAATCCTTGCATCTGAATGTACAGGGAATGGAAACTGTAGCAGATTGCTACACAAGGAGACAAGTATTTGAATTTCCCTAGTCACACTTCTTAGCATTTAATTTTTGAGCAAATGCTTCATCCTTAGCCATATTTCACAGATCTCATAAATCCTCTGAGTTGGAGTATGAAGACAGGCTGCCAGGTCTGAAAAATGCGTGAAGAAGAGAACATGTTTGGCTGTTTTCTTTTTTTTTTAAATCAGTGCTGAGTTGGGGTTTTCCTTTCTCAATTATGTGATATAGATACCCCCCAAGACCTTCAGATATTTTCTAGGAGCATTGTAGAATTCAGATCTATGGCTTCTTTTTTTTTTTTTTTTTCTCTAAGATTATTATGAGGTTGGGCTTCAGAAATGCTTAAAGGACTCACTTTAAAAACAATGATCAAACCCTATTTAACTACCTTTATAGTGATAATAATTTTCAAAATATTTTTAAATAAGATGTTTATTAGATAATTTAATAAATTAACTCTAAGACTAACAGTAGATAGCTCAAAAAGGAAGAAGAAAGTTGGTTGCTGTATTAGTCGGGGTTTCTATTCCTGAACAAAACATTATGACCAAAGAGCCAGCTGGGGAGAAAAGGGTTTATTCAGCTTACACTTCCACATTGCTATTCATCACCAAAGAAACTCAGGACTGGAACTCAAGTAGGTCAAGAAGCTGAAGCTGATACAGAGACCATCGTGGAATGTTACTTACTGGCTTGCCTCCCCTGGCTTCTTCAGCTTGCGTTCTAATAGATGGCATCACCCACTATGGGCCCTCCCACCCTTGATCACTATTTGAAAAAATGCCTTACAGCCAGATCTCATGGAGGCATTTCCTCAAGAGTGGCTTCTTTCTCTGTGATAACTCCAGCTAGTGTCAAGTTGACACACAAAACCAGCCAGTATATTTGCCAAGCATCATATTCCCAAAAATATAACCATATATGTTCAAAATTTCTCCTAAAAATGATCTTTGGGGGTCTGATATAGAAAATTTAGGGCAAGACCAAGTAATTCAACATTGTAGATGCTGCAAAGTTGCTTCATACAGTCCAAAGACTAGATATTTCCATATTCTAAGTTAAAATTTTGCCTTGATTCTGGCATTCACATTATGAGTTGTGGAAAATCCTATAGCTTACCTGTGGATGTGTTTGTTCACAAGTCAAAAATGATTGCTTTTCATTGTCTATTGAGTCACTCATGAGTATTAAGAACTTTGCACAAAGTGACATCGGAGGCGTCATCACTAGACAGTTTCCAAGTGAGTAATAACTTAAAAAACAGACATTCTATCTTCCTGTTAACAGTGTCTCACTTTTAGAAATTGGAAAAAACTCAAGTTTCCCAACAAGGGAATGCTTGATGTCATCTGGGGATTCCCCATGCAGCTGTCTCTCTTTGGAAAAGCCTTGCTGGCAAAGAAAGCTTATGCCAGAACACAGAGTAGGAATTGTCAAATATTCATCATCTAAGCAAGGAGATGTTATTTCCTTGGTCTCTATGGGAAGGCTTTGACATTTTTAGATCCTTTTTAACATAATGAGGTAAAATTATTCCCATCCTTGGTCCCTTTTTTTTTTTTACTTTGAAAATGCCTTTGGAAGCCATCTCCTTCTGCTGCGCCTGTCTCCTCACTAGAAATGTGAGGGACTGAACAGGTGGTTTCATGTCTGTGGTCTCCGAATTTAGTGGTAGAAAGGAAAGCAGAAGATTGTGACTTTTCCACAGAAAAGAAATCTTTGCATGATTACCATATGGGGGTATGGATATAGATCGGTAAACAGTAACTAATTTCCTTGGTAATTAACAAAAAGATAAAATGATAGATAAAAAGAAGATATATGGATGCATTCATTTGTGTGCACCTTTAGAGATATATTATTATATTTTATAATTTTCATATCTTTCAAATAACCAAAATCTTATTCAATTGGTACTTGAATAGTCATGTTATATTCATGAGATTTCATGGATGTAGCATCCCTGTCTTGTCTGGAAGACAGTAGCTGGTAACAGCTGTACTGGTTCTCTGATTGTTATAGTCTTTCCAGCCCCTCTTTTGCAATGGTCCCTGTACCATAATTGTAGGGGTTGTGTTATAAATATGCCAGATAATGTTGGGAATTCACCTTAATTTATCTACATTTGACCAGTTGTGGGACTCTGTGGTAGAAAAGAGGTTTTTGGGTTTTTTTCTTCATAAATCCTATAGAAAAAACTTCTTTCGATGCTACATGACTGGACTCAGTTTATAGAGACACCAATACATCACTTGCCAAATAAGTTTATAGCTCTGTTTATACCAAATGACCCTTCTGATGTGTATGGGAAAAGCGTCCCAAGGCCTGACTACTAAATGAAGAGCTTTGAGCAACAGATGGTGGATAAACTGAGAAGAGTGCTCTATGTTTTGCTCTCCCAAAGACCTTCCCCATCCTAAGAGATCAATTCTAAATACAAGTACATGAGAACAATACTAAATAGTGAAGTTGTGAGCTTCAGAGAGAGTGGAGGTTCATGGGCAGAATTGTAGAAGGGAGAGAGAGCAGGGTGGAAATGATGCAAATACAGTCCTCATGTATGCGATTCTTAAAACACATAAATAGAATATGCTTCATAGTACACATTGAGACTGGTAATGGGATTATTATTTTTTTTTACCATGAAGGATTGAGAGGGTGCTATTACTAATACACCCTCTTCTGGAAAAGCCCCAAGTAAGTTGTTTTCTCTTATTATTTGTCTACTATTGTCCAAACTTCTAGTGCTCAATTTTCTAGGACGGTCTAGGCAGAAGTGTTTGAGACTTCGGTATCATCTTTTTGTTGGTGGTGTTGGTTTCATTGGAAATGCCCATGATTAGAAGTGTTAGCTCTTGTTGGTGCTGAATACAGCTCCATGAAATCCATCTGTGCCCTAAATGTTTGAACATCCATCTTCCATTGTTGATTCATAGTGAGCAGGTTTTTTCATACATAACATTCTGTATGGTTCTTCTCTTGTAGTTTGTTTACTCCAATCAGCTAGATTTGCATCACAAGGAAACCTTGTCAGTTAGCCAGTCTACCAACAAGGATCATTCCTCTGAATAACTATTAGAGAATTTGAAGGGGAAAAAAAAAGAAGAAAAAACCAAAAAGACAAAACTGTATTTCTTGAGGAAAGAAAGAAAATCTAAATTGGAGTGTGAGATTAAGATATCTGTATTGAGAGAGAAGTGATACGACAGTGAAGAATTAGAAATTTCCACAGGGGAATCTTCTGAAATTACACAGACAAGTTATAATTTTATATGTAGTGATGTTCTTAATAGAGTGTGTGCAGTTTGACCTACTTGCCACTCACCTGAGAGGACGCAAAGTTGTTTCTCCCTCCTGGTGACTTCTGGCCTGTCTTCTAGAAATTTATTAATGGAAATAAATTTTCCATTCAGGCTTAGATTCTAACTCCAGAACTTTAAAGAAAAATTATTACTCAAACTTGAAGTCTGCAGAAAATAAACCATCAATGTTGCTATGCTTTTTTATTTCGCTAACATTGGATTGCAAAAATAAAATTGCCAAAGAATGGAATCCCCCATTGTTCTTAGTTCATATTTTACTCTATTCTATAAACACATACGCTCATTACAAAGTAACATACATATTATAGATTATGGAATCTTTCGAATTTCATGAGAAAAATCCATAGAAGTTGAAAATATTTTATAACTATTATAATATTAGTTATATCTTTATTAAATTTTTTCTTTTTCATTGGATTTTTTTATTTACATTTCAAATGTTATTCCCTTTTCTGGTTTCTCAACCAAAAGCCCCCTATCCTGTCCCCTTCTGTTTCTTCTATAAGGGTGTTCCCCCTCCCCAACTATCCCCCATCCCTGCCCCTCTCCTGACATTCCCCTATACTGGGGGATCCAGCCTTGTCAGGACCAAGGGCTTCTCCTTCCATTGGTACCCAACAAGGCCATCATATGCTACATATGCAGCTGCAGCCATAGGTCTGTCCATGTGTAGTCTTTGTGTAGTGGTTTAGTCCCTGGAAGCTCTGGTTGGTTGGCATTGTTGTTCTTATGGAGTTGCAAGACCCTTCAGCTCCTTTAATCCTTTCTCTAATTCCTTCAACAGGGACCCCGTTCTCAGTGCAATGGTTTGCTGCTAGCATTCGCCTCTGTATTTGTCAGGCTCTGGCTGTGCCTCACAGGAGACAGCTATATCAGGTTCCTGTCAGCATGTACTTCTTAGCTTCATCTATATTATCTAGTTTTGGTGGCTGTATATATCGGCTATATTCCCATGCAGGGCAGGCTCTCAATGGCCATTCTGTTAGTTTCTGCTCCAAACTGACTCCATATCTCCTCCTGTGAATATTTTTGTTCCCCATTTTAAAAAGAACTGAAGCATCTTCACTTCGGTTGTCCTTCTTTTTGAGCTTCATGTGGTCTGTGGATTGTGTTTTGGGTAAATTGAGCTTTTGGGCTACTATCCACTTATCAGCGAGTGCATATCATGTTTTTCTGTGATTGGGTTACCTCACTCAGGATGATATTTTTTAGTTCAATTCATTTGCCTATGAATTTCATGAAGTCATTGTTTTTGATAGCTGAGTAGTACTCCATTGTGTAGATGTACCACATTTTCTGTATCCATTCCTCTGTTGAAGGGCATGTGGGCTCTTTCCTATTCTGGCTATTATAAATAAGGCTGGTATGAACATAGTGGAACATGTGTCTTTGTTGTATGTTGGAGCATCTTTTGGGTATATGCCTAGGAGAGGTAGTTATATCTTAAATATGTTAAAGCACCAAACTCATAGGTAAGTAGAAAGATGATAACAGATTGCTACATAGGGGCACACAATCCTATGTGTATGCATATAGATGTGTATTTAAAATAAAACAAATTCTATATTTTATGATATTCATCATTTTCTTTATGACTTGGAATAATAGAGTTATTTCCATATTCTTGTTATTCAACAGTTTTTATTTCTTTTGATGATTTTACATCATTATATTTAGCCCAGTTTTGGTAAATAACAAAGTTTCACCCTATTGAGTGTTTACAGTAACTGTAATATGACTAATACTGATTGACAAATTCTCCAGACTCCCAAATTAACTCCTTAGTTCAACTTCCTAGAAGTGCAACTGTAATTAAAATAAATAAAATAAAATAAAATGCACATTTGAAGTTATTTATCACTTAATTTTAAATTTCCATAGACAGCTTTTACTGACTTAATCCTGAATAGCACAAGTTACACGTTACACATATTTTCTGAGTGTTATTTCATGTTTACACACTGTGGATTTATTTTAACTTGTATCATATGAAAGTATGTGCTCATGTTTTATTAGATTCTGTTTTAAAATATAACATTGTGTATATCATTAACATACACATATGACACATAAGCCTTGTGAATTAGGATCACAGCAGATAAAAATTAAAGGAAAAATTAAAATCTCAAGTAAAATTTTATTATTTCCATTTACTTTGCAATGTAGCAATATATCAATTTTAGGATATTTTCTGGAATATTGGAAAAGCTGCCCAAATTTTAGGTGTTAACTGGACATCTCAAATTGTGCCTTTCCTAATTGGTGACTCACATACCTTGATTTAAAAAATAATGCTCATATTTGTGCACAACTTTTATTAATATAAATATGTATCTGTGAGTTTTAAGGAAATCTTATTTTTCATAACTACCCTTGATCTATGGATATTGCACTTGTAACTTTGACCACTAAAAGAAATTAATGATATTTATGCTATTGATTAAGTTGTATTGGATCATTAATGGCATGAGTTATGTCTTGTTTTAATCATTAAGCATTTGTATAAGGTCACACTGTTTTTTTGTGTTCCTTTTAAAGTCTTTAATCTTTCTTAGGTTAATTATTCCATACAATGTGATGAGAATACTTTTTCTAGCTACTGAACTACCTGCAAAGGTTACCAGATTTTTCTACATCGATATCATCAGTTCTCAACCTGTGGTTTGCAACCTCTCTGGTGATTTAATGCCCCTTTCACAGGAGTCTATGATATTCTTCATATCAGATATTTACATCACAATTTATAAGAGAAGCAAAATCACACTATGAAGAAGAAATGAAAATAATTTTATGGCATGGGGTTACAACAGAATAACTTGTATTAAAGGGTCACAGCATTAGAAAGGTTGAAAAACACTGATCTAAGTCAGTCATATAGTATTCCGTATTTTCATTTTGATTTTTGTTCCCATTATTCATTATCTCTCAAACACCGTAACTTTGAGACTTTTTCCAATTATAATATATAAAACCAATAAAATGGCAGTGTTGATTATGCTTCTTTTCATGTATTTAGGTTTACTAAGATATTTAGTGTCACACGTTTAAGTATTCCACATACAGAAGAGTCACTGTCTACATATATGAATTGATGTACACATAGGTATAAGAAAACTATTATGCATCTATTTTTTAAAAGACTCCACAGTTCTGTATGGTGGTGAATCCCTTTGATAGCACCAATCAGAACACTGAGGTAGGAGGATTATGAGCTTGCATCTATGCTGGGATACACAAGGAGGCACTATCAAAAACAAAACAAGACATTAATTTCTCTTCCTGTTGGAACTGTTGAAAGAGTAAACTGTAAAGAGGTTATGAAAGGGGGCTATATGGTCTCTATTGTAATGAATTAGTGAAGGGCTTATTATTGTGGTCATATTTGGTGATATATATATATATAGTTATACAAGTTATATATAGTTATATAAGAATAATTATAATGCTTGTATGTGCACCACTCACATGCTTATTTTTTGCTTTGTTATTATCATCTAAGAGGGTCTAGATATCACATCCAAGAGTAGTTTAAGGAAAATATATCTGTAGTTACAAAATCAAAATCTGGACACATGGTGGATCATTAAAATGATATTAGGGATTTAAGAAAAAATATCAATACCATGAGTATTTCATCTATAAAACTTAGGTATCAATCTTGGCAAGTTCACGATGACAGTACTGGTTGTTGGTAATGTAGGAAGACAGTTGTAGGCCCTCTTTGTTGACTTTGCAATTATTTTGTAAAACAGTTCTAAAAGTTCACATTCATTGGTTATCCAATACCAAATGGTCAATTCTGAAAAACATTCATAAAAGATTAAATAGATGAAACATGTTATATTTAAGAATAAATTATGAAATATTACACTATTAAATATAACCAAATACTATTTCATTAGTTGAACAAATCAAACAATAGATGTGTCAAAGTGGATAGAGAAAGGTTACATGCTGGGATCCTAGAAACAAAAACAACAGTCAGCTAAGGAATGTTGAGAGTAAAAGAAACTTTCTCTTCCAGAGAAGAGCTCACCAACTGGTCATCAAAAACTATGGTCAATTCTGAAAACAGAAACAATTAACATTATTTTGACAGAACAAGCTATATTTATATGAGTAATACATATTTACATAAGTAAGTAATGAAAAGTAGGCCATGGATGTAAAAGCAAAAAAGGAAGGGACTATGGGTGGGCTTGGAGGGAAGAAAGGGAAGGGGAGAAATGGGAAGAACCATATTACAATCTTAAAACAAAATATTTTTCTATTTATTTATTTATTTATTTATTTATTTATTTATTCATTCATTCATTCATTCATTCATTCATTCATCTAGGGTCCCTCTCTTTGAGTCCCAAGAGTATCTCACTTCCCAGGTCTCTGGTACATTCTGGAGGTTGCCTGTTTTCATTCTTTCTGCTGGTCCTGAGGGCTTCAGTCTTTTTCCCCCACTTAATACTAGATCATATTTCACTCTGCTCCCTTCACCCTGTTCCCTTTCTCTCCAAGGTCCCTCCCTCCCTTTCCCCTTATAGTTGCTTTCTTCTCCCTTCCAAGTGACAATCAGTCATCACTTGGGCCCTTCAGCTTGTTGACCTTTTTGAATTCTTTGGACTGTATCTTGGGGATTCTGTACTTTTATTTTTTGGCTAACCTCCATTTATTAGTGAGTACATATCATGTATGACATTTTGGGTCTGAGTTTTTAAGAAACCTGGCATTTCTGAATCACCCGTCCATTAAAGGTTCCAAGCAGTAGTATAAAAAGTGTTTGCCTCATTATATATTTTTAAAACACCCTATTTTCTGATATTTTGATGAGTTAAAGATAGACCCCTCTCCCAAAGAGCAAAATTAGATGTGGCATGTTTCATATTTTAAGTGATTTGATTACCAATGTCCACCTCTAAGTGACAAAGGTAATAATTTTGTTAAGATATATTATACTTTTCCCATGCAATATGTAGACTTAAGATTATTTTCAAGGAGTAACTTTTTCCTGTTTCACATAATTGCACTGTGTTGGTTCCTCATCAAATGATTCTAGGGAAATTTAGAATCTTTAACATTCAAATGGGGTGGGGCTTAGTCAAACTCTGGTGCTGATCCACTTGTGATCACTGTGTTCTTGGCCTACCCAAGAGATTAACCAGATCTTTTGGGAACAGTTTAGAGAGTTTATGTAGTGCCTTCGGATAACTTCATTCCAAATTCTGATTTAAAAAGGATCTTCTCTGATTGAGTTGACATTTCCTTTATGAAGAACTCAAGTTTCAAAGAAAAAATGTTTCTTTTTTAATTAATTAATTTGCATTTTCCCATTTATTGAAATAGATTTTGTTTCTCACAGAATATACTCTGGTTAAGGTTGTCCCCTCCCCCTACTTCTCCCACTTCCCCACCTTTCCAGTCCCAGCCAGATCCACTCCCTCTTTGACTTTCACTAGAAAACAAACAGGCTTCAAATGAATAACAATAAAACTAACACTTCAGATTAGGATAAAACAAATTAAAAACGAGCCCCAAAAATGCACATGCAAAAAATTATTGATTCTGAGGCCCATGTATTTGCACACTTAGAAATCCTATACTGTTTTCTTTTTGAAATTTGTCTCTTAGTTTTAAATTTTGTTATGACAAAATGTGTGTGATATATGCATATGTATGTGCAGACACACTCACCTGCGTTTATCAATATGCAGAGAGAGGACAGTATCCATTGTCTTTATTGCTCTCCATTTGTCTTTTGAGACAAGGTTTCTCACTGAACCTAGAGTGCCCCTTTAGCTGGCCAGCAATGTTTTGAGATTTTTAATCTTTCTCTGCCCTCTGTTCCCTGAGTCCTGGTACATGCCACTGTGTTTAACTTTTACATGAAGGCTGGAAACCTGAATTCAAATCAAATACTTTACTGACTAAATAATTCCCTAAATGTCCTGAATGGGTCTTTTTTATTGCTCTGTCATGAGTCTCCACTCAGTCAGCAACTGAAAACTACACGTTTTTATCATCTCATCACTACAAGAGATCAGAATTTTACATCAAGATACACTGTCAAGACTCCTGCAATAAGTAATCTTATGCCATACTCACATTCATTTACTGTGAAAGTCTTATTTAATGTCTTATTAAATGTATTTTATATTATATGTAATTTGGGAAGGGTGTCATATTTTGGCATATGTAATTTCATCATGTAGTTTCTGACAGGGGAAGACTCACACTTTGTACATGTTCAAGTTGCTTGAAGATTTTTCGTTCCTGCTTCTATGAAACTTGCAGCTTCTTATTGCCTATTGATGCGAAGAACCATGTGCCTTAAATGTATCCATCATTCTCCCTCATTATTGATTCCTCAAGGTTCAACAGATGTCTACCTTGTTTCAGTCTTCTTAGGTGAAGTTTTCTTCATTAAAACATAAAGGTAGTCATGATATTACATGGGTCTTGATGTCTTCATTTTCCTAGAAGCAATTCAGAAGATCTATCTGTCTGCACTGGAGGTGAGAGGGGTTATGCACTTATGAGAACTCACCAACTCACCATCCAGGGTCTCTACCAGCAATAGGCATTTCTCCTTGAAATTGTGTAAAACCAAAGCAGCTTTCTCCTCTGTCCTTCATTATGTTCAATTGCTTCCGCCATTTGTCTACTTTCCTATTCTGAAAGTTATCATGCTGTGCTGTACTCCATAGTCTGCTCTTAGGGGATTTGCATGACAATAAAATTCTATTTTGAGGATTTTTATTATTTTATTGAAAACATTTGCTTCAAAATCAAGTTGTACAAAGCCTAAGAGTAGCATTGCTTTAATTTGGTCCCATAAATCAACTTCACTTACCATTAAGTACATTTGAAGGTCGTTCTAAAGAGCATTTTGATTTCATTGGCTTCCTTGAGGTTAAAGAGAAACCAAAGCTTAGAAGAAAGCAGCATTGAACTGCAGTATCTAGCTATGAATTTATTTAAATTATTCAAATACTAATTAAAGTACTTCTGGCAATATTCACGTTCCTTAACTGTACAAATCTTACTTTAATACCATATTAATTATGCTTTTCACTAGATATTATTTCTTTTGAGTCACCTTTGGCATAAGGAATTTTATTGTCTATAAGAATTGCAAGGGATCTGTGTCTCTGGCAATGAGAAAGTAAAGAACAATACATTTATTCTAGAATAATTTGAATTCTCTAATATTATTGTTAGAATGATAGCAGATAGTACATTTCCCTTCTTAAACAGACTCTACTCTGACATCAAGACTTTATTCAAGTTCATTTACCATGTTATTCCATAGACAGACAGGTTAAGTTTTATAGAACTAGAATTTTAGCTTATACACATTTCCTTCAATAAACTATTAAATAAAATACTCTCCCTCTCCTTTATGTTTTTACCTGAAAAATAAAAATGCTGTCCGATGTGGCAGCTCTTAATTTATTGAGATAAAATAAATATAAAATACTTATAAAGAAAAGATGCACAAGAACTCAAAACATGAGACTTGATTTTGTTTTTGTTACAGTAAGTTTAAAGACCCAAACAGAGCAGTATTAAGGCCATGCTTTGTGCAGCACTGGAAGCAATTTATGGGTTGGGTCTCTTGACTGATTATGAGGCATAATGCCCTGTGATTGGAAGAACAGTATTTAAGAAAAATGAAGAGAGAGGGGAGAAAAGAGAGAGGGGGGTGGGAAATATGGACTTCATATGGACTTTGATGATTCCAAAGTCTAAGACTGAGACAAGCATGAAATGTTGAGACATTCCAAATGTTGTTCTTCAGGAATAATTACTTAATGGATTTTGACGGGACATATTATTAAGACACACACACACACACACACACACACACACAGAGAGAGAGAGAGAGAGACAGAGACAGAGACAGAGACAGAGAGACAGAGACAGAGACAGAGAGACAGAGACAGAGAGACAGAGAGACAGAGACAGACAGAGAATGGAATAGAAGATAAAGAAGTAGCTGTTCTTTCTCAGTTTTGCTTACACAATCCATAGTTACTGTGTTTTGATGAACAGGTGTTTATAGCATGCTATGTTTACAGACATCATAGATCAGTAATCGCTCACCTTCTATTTGAACTCTGTACTGAGGAAATTAACTGCACAAACTGATTTAATTAACTGCAAAATAAATAACATTCAATATCATGCTAGAAGAGAAACAAATAAATGTTATAGACAAGACTTGGAAAGAGTTTAAAAACTACAATAGAATGGTATGGAAATGGTTACAGTTGGGTGGTATCTATCTCAAAAGAAAGCAAGGTAGTACATTGCTAGGCTTCCAATATCCTCTCCTGGGTTACTCATTGCTGTGTTCCACTGCCACATGCCTCCAGAGACAAAGAACTCAAAAGATAAAAAGTTTATTTCAACACATTGATATGGGCCAAGGCAGGATAAACTACTGTTGGAACTGATGGCTGGGTAGGAATATCATGAAAGAAGAACATCGCTCTAGAAAGCATGGTAGGTAGGTATGAGAGAGAAGACACACATCAGTCTTGGGACAAGATCTACCTCCAAAAGCAAGCCACCAGGGATCCTTCTACACAGACCCCGACTCTTTAAGATTGCTTTATCTTTAATTCTGTTTGTGTCTGCATGCACGTTAGATACAATGTCTCTTGAATTCTCATGTTCTAGATTTTTGGGTCTTTTCATTTGTGCTCAGTTCTGAGTGAGGCTTCTGATAGAAATTTGATTCTTTTCTTTCAAATGGCTGACATTTTTCTGAAGTCACTAAAAGCCATGAAGAAGTTCGGGAAACTTAGACATAATTTAGAAGTTGGTTATGGACCACTGGCTTAAAGAAGCTTTCAAACAAGTTTATTTGTATAAGAATGGATCCCCTCCTCCCCAGAATAGCATTTGTGAAGTGACAATGATCTGGAAAGGCTTAAAATCTGATGTGTTAAGGCTTTTTTTCCCAGACAGCATTAAACATGCCTCAGGGAAGAAATAATGGAGTGAGCCACAGTTGCAAATGTGGGTGTAATTTTGAGAAGCAGCTATTGCATTAAAAGCCTTTCAGTATATTTATGAATCTGGAGGAGGGGAGCGAATAGTAACATAGGCTGTTCCCTCCTCAATTGGACTGAGACAAATGGCAGTCACACCCACCCATCCATTCCCTCACACAAAGGAGCAATGAAAAGCTACCCACACAACATGCTTTGAGTTGAATCTATGCTGTGTGTGTGTGTGTGTGTGTGTGTGTGTGTGTGTGTGTGTGTGTGTGATGGTATAGAAATAAGAGACATCTGTAGGATAGGAGATTTCCATTTTACATAACTATTAAAAAAGTTTCGGTCACATACTCCATTCAGAAGTATCTAGCAGTAAACCCTAGACAGTAGAGTAAGTCTTTACTGAAATGGGATTTGAAAATGAAGATTCCTTAATGGTGGAAATTTATTGTTGCCCAATGAAAAACATACAAAATTATTTGGAAAAACAATGCTCAATCAAACAGTGTATTGGTCATTGCAAGTGAGTGCATATCTTAGCTTGCTTTCTGCTGCTTTAGGAAAATGCGTGCATAAATTGTCATGTATAGAGAAGTTTGTGTAGCATTTGGCATTAGAGGCTGTGGTATCTAAGCCTGAGAAGCCATGATTCATGTAGTTCATATAGAAGAACAAATACATAGGATCTCTTTGCTTTAAGACCTCCCTCCTCTCAAGGTAAGGTGTCCTGTTCTTCCAGAGTGAGAATTTACACCAAAAATTCAACCCAGTTACATAATAAAAATATTATCCTTCCAAGGAAATGACCTTATTTAAAGAATCCATCTCCCACCATCATCAAAATGACAAATAAATTTCAGTTTATGTTTTAGAAGGAGCAAATCATATTCAAACAATGCAGCATTTTAAATAAAAAATTTAATATAATTTTGGCAAAGGGATTTCAATATCACTGACCTATGAATGAATGGCATTCTCAACTGTTTTTATCTGAAATCATCTATAAAATTATAATATATCCATATATGTGTGTATGTGTGTGTTTACATACATGTACATATACTTTTATGTTCATACATGTAGGTAAACATACATATTCATACATGTATGAATACATATTTATATGTATGTATGTCATATGGGTCACCTTTAAGCTAAGTAAATTGTCTGGGATGAAGCTCATCATCATAGTCCTTGGATAATATTTGCAAATCTATGGAGTCCTTCATCAGCATTCTAGGAAAACATAACTGAGGGGTTCTGTTGCGTTCAAGTTTGTGTAAATGCAAGTCATGATAACAGCCATCAGGAACATGATAACGGCTGACTACTAATTTGCTATGTGGAAGAGACCAATTAAAGGACTTTACATATACCGAGTTATTTCATTTTACAACATTCCAGTAAAATAGCTAAAACTTCCCTTTGATATACTAATGAGAATACTAAGAAATTAAATATTTTAATAATTATCAAATTCCTCCAATGGGGAGGAGAGTCATGTGGATTAATCTACACAAACTTTTCTGGATCTTCTGCTTAATTCCAACGTTCCACTGACCTTTAATTTAACCACATTCTAAGGACTCAGTTCATGCTGTGCTTGTTAGTGATGCCTGTGTTATAAAAGCCTTGTCTATAGGGCCTACCAAACTATATGATGTGCAGAAGTTAGTAGAGAACACATGAGTAGATTATGAGGATTAGTGACTGAAAGTGAAGAAACTGTTTAAAAGATGCAATTGTTATGAAGTAGCTACATCTGAGATGCCTTTGGTATTGGAGTTTTTATAAAAAATGGGAAGGAATGCAACAGGCAGAGAGGCACATCTGTGCAGCTCCAGTGACAATGCTCTCCTGTGTATATAATATGGATGCTCTTTATTTGTGGGTTTATTTTCTAAGAAAAAAATTCTACATTAGAATCATATATATATATATGTATATATATATACATATATATATATATGTATGACTGCTACAGGATTAAATAAAGACGGATGAAATTTTCCAGATTGAACCAATATTTTTATGCTGAGAAATAGGATACAATAAAAGCATTAGGAGACACTTGGAGCATTTTCCTATCTTTTCACCATGCTCCATGATGTACTCTTTCATGGACCAGACAATGTGAGGAAAACCTAGATCAAAATGGCAGCACATGGTACTAGACAATGAGAGGAGACATTTTACAATTTTACAAATGGAGAAACATTTGTTCAGGTCAGCTATTTGTCATTGATGTTTAAGTCAATCAACATCTTGAACTTTTAGTCACCTCTGTGAGGCAGAGGAGGAGGCACTCTTATGGTTTGCAATGGATGAGTGTTCAGGGATTAGAGTACGGAAACATTCAAAGCAATGTGTGGTGCTTCATGAGATTGCTTTACATAATCCACTCACTTATTGGCAGATGGCAGTTACATGCCTGATAAGGAACACAGCTTTTATTATACCTTAGGTTCTGTTGAGAAGGACCTAGGGCTTTTTAAAATATTATTTTCACATTTATTCCATGAGTTTCATCCTGTGGATCCTTAGATCCTTGAAAATAAGGGTACTTACTGTCTGTAGACAGGGATGCCTAGCTGATCTTGGAGTCCAGATACTTTTTTATGTTCACAATCGCATGAAGAGTAACATTAAAATAGTTGTAGTGTTGAATAAATGTAAAGCTTTTACCAAATTCAGTTTTGGACTTTTCCCTGAAAGGGATTTTTTTTTTGGTTCAAAATGTGATTATATATTCTTAAAATGGAGAACAGAATGCATATGTGTCCTAGTTTATAATTCTGAGAAACTTTATAATTGAACTTACAACATTATATTTTGAAAAGAAAAATCCCAATTTATTTAATCTGCTTATCTTAGCTTTCCAAGATAAGGTTGTGAGAAGGCTGAAAAGTCTCCTTGATCAGTAGCAGGTTCCGCTGAATGGGCATTTGGGTTAATTACAATCTTTTCAGTGATTAAATATCACTTGTAAATCCTCTGCTAGGATGACAGGAAGCAATGATGATGCAGTTGTCCAGAAGTTTAGAGAGATGGCTATAAAAGGACTTTGAGCCATATAAGTTATGGATATATACACAGAATATCAGATTGATCAGCTATTGTAACTAACATCAAAATTTCATTAGCTCGATGTTTTGTTCAGTCTGGCCAGGGAGAACAAAAACAGCAACAATCTGTTATGGCGAAAGACCACGTGTCCATTTTGTAATTATACTCACTATGAGTAATATTGCAATGAGCAATTACATACCCACTACAAGGCACATAACAATGGTCATTGCAAGAAAAGTTTATCTACATAAAATGAGGCAGTGCCCGATAGCTGCCAGCTTACTGAACCCTGCTCTAGAGTCTTACTTGGGTTTGTGCTGTGGTTTGAAGCAGAAGCTGGACCTTCCCCAGATTAACATATTCATCTCTAAGGTTTTCTTTCTTCTGCTTGCAGATCCCACAGGTCCCTCCCAACTGTCCTCAAGTTACCTCAGCTGTGTCTCTGGAGGACAAATCCACAAGCTAGGCTCTAGAGAAAGAGAACATATTTCAGATTGAGGAAGATTCCAGTTTAGTCTCAAAATAACTTGTTTGTTTAGCTGATTTTCCACAAACTGATGCGAGGATGAGAAGCATGGGTTCAGAGGCTTCCCGCTTCCCTCAGCTTTCTGGGTCCTCTCTGGAGACTGCAATGTACACATTAGTTCTGCAGTTCTCCCAGATTAGTTTTGACCATGTCTTCGGAGTCGTTCATTGCAGTCATCCCACTGGACTTTTAAAAAGTATTGCGGGAATGAAAGCACACTCGTTTCATCACTTAACTCTCGATGTTGTACTAGAGGTAATATTCAATGGAAACAGATATCCCCAGTGGATTCCCGTGTAATGTGTATTAATACAGAGCAGCAGCAGCCTTTTAGCCTTTCTCTGCATGCCCTCTCTCTCTCTCTCTCTCTCTCTCTCTCTCTCTCTCTCTCTCTCTCTCTCTCACCTATGGAGGTCACATAACAACATGTGAGAGTCTGTTTTCTTTTTCTAACATGTATTCTTGGGAACTAACTCAGCAACCCCCTCATTTTCCCCCATCATTTAAAATTCCAGTTGCTCTCCTGACTATTTATTCATTGCTTCATTCTCTTTCATGAAGGCCACTGGTTCTAAACCCAGTGCCTGGGTTCTAATAAACAACCTGTATGATATTGAATTAATTAAATAAAGCTTCCTCTGTACAAAACTTGCTTCAAAACTTAAGGTTAAGTTTGAGATTGTTTAATATACAATATATTATATTACATCATTTTTTACAGTGTTTGGTTTTCACCACTGTATAAGTTGCAAAGAATGGTGTCTCCAGGGACTATTACAGAAGGGTCATTAATCTCAGTCATCATTATTATCACTATCGCTATCATAGTCACCAACATCAGGATCAATGTTCCTGCAGCTCATCTTCATCATAGTTAATGCTTACGGTGGTTCATATGTTGAGCATTTTGTACATTAGCATTTCATATTTCATATTTCATATTTCATATTGTCATTTCTCATTATTCATAGAGGAACTTATCTTTAAATTTTAAATTTTGAATCATTTCATAGTATGGTATAACAAAAGAAGAAAGTGTCGGGGTGGAGGGTAGCTTAGCTGGTAAATTGCTTGCCTAGCATACACTAGACCTGAGTTCCATTCTCAGCACCACATGGACCAGGAATAATAGTGATCCCTGCATTCATGTGGAGGAAGAAAAGCTGAAGTTTAAAGATATCTTCACCTATATAATGAGCAGAAGCCCAACTGGAATACCTGAGACCATGTCTGAAAACAAACAAAAGTTTTATAAGCATTGACCTTAGTTTACTTAGCAAAATCCAACTTAAACAGAAGAGCATTTTCTGTGCATTAAATAAATTCATTCAAAGTTTCTCAGTTATCCACCACAGGGTGACTTCCCTGCTAGTCAGCAGCCTGTGCCCCTTGTGTGAGCAGTGAACTGTGAAGTAGGGAGGAGACTGACGGAATTTCGAAAACGGTTCCAATCTTCCATCAGCATGAAAAATGGGAACTGGTGTCTGGTGAATACTCTAGGATTGCCAACCAAGGCATGTGGGTTTTCTACACAGCTTCTGAGGGCACTATTCCAGGTTTCTATTTCGGCACAGGTGTACAAGCTGGTTGGTTGAATACTTCATGTTCTGCCAACCTTTAGCAAGATTCATAGTAATCCTGGCATGCAGAGACCAAATCTACACCTGACTCTCCTCTATCCCATGCTGCAATCAGTGCGTTTTATTCTGGTTTGAACAAGATGGTTCCAAAGGCTAATACATATGCATACTTGGTGGGCAGTTGGTAAGACAGTGTGGGAAGGCTCAGGAGGACTGTGGTCTTTTGCTGAAAGATGTCACTGTGCATGCGATTTGAAGTTTCAAGATCATATCCTATTCCCATTTAGATCTCCCTGCCTTATGCCTACAGATCAAGATTTATACTTTTAGCCAAAGTTAAGTGTCATGCCTGCCTGCCTGCTGTCCTGTTTACCCCCATGATGATCATTGACTCCAGTCTTCTGTAACAGTGAGCCTTGAAATAAATACTTTAAAAATAACAAGTTTCCTGCGTTATTGTGTCTTATCAAAGCAATTGAAAAGTAACTAAGACATCGAGATTTTAATAGTTTTGACAGAAGAAGATGGAAACATTTCTTTTCCCAGCAAAGCAAGCAATCGTTGGTTCCTACAACCAATTCATTATTGTACAGACGCCGCTCTCTGCAAAATCTTCTTGTCTGAATCCTTGTAGAATGTGTCATAGTGCTTGGGCAAGGGTCAACGAAAATGTAAACTTATGTAATGGCTTCCTTACTAGTATAGCAAATGAGCCAGAGAAATTGTAATATCATTTATTTTCCATGGTACAAAGTGCTCATAATATGGAGTCTGTGATGGTTAGTTTTAATTGTCAACTTTATACAACCTAGAATCATCTGACTGAAAGTCATGCTGAAACATTGTCAAGATCTGGTTGGCCTGTGAGTGTGACTATGAAAACTGTCTTGACTTTTTTTTTCCCATTCGTTTATTTATTTTATTCACTTTACCTCTTGATCACTGCACCTCCGTCCCCATTGTCCCTCCCCTTCTCCTCTGACAGGGTCAGCCCACTGGGTATTCCATTTATGCCCTGGCACATCAACTCTCTGCAGGGCTAGGTTTATTCTTTCCTACTGAGGCCAGACAAGGCAGTCCAGTTAGGGGAACAGATTCCACGGACTGGCAACAACTTTAGGGTATCCCCTGCTCCAGTTGGGGTACTCATATGGAGAGTGAGCTGCACATCAAACACTCTTAATTTCTCAATTACAGTCCCAGGCCCTCCCTAGTGGGTTCCAAGTAGAGTCTCTTCAGGTGATTCACACCCTCAGCAGATACTATTTGTTTCCTGTTTTTGTTTTTTTAATGGGGGAATCTAACTATTTTAGAAAAGGATTTTTATTTTATGTGTAGGAGTATTTTGCCTGCATGTCTACATATGGATCATATGCATGCATGATGCCCTCATAAAATCAGAAGACGTGAACCAACATGAGGGTTCTGGGAACCAAACCCGAGTCTTCTGCAAGAGCAGCCAGTTCATGTGCCTGAGCTGTCCCTTCAGTCCAGATCTACATTGTGTATACTGCTGTTTTGTTTGTGTACTTTTTCATTTCATAGTTCAAGGATGATTTATTACAACTTAAAAGTAGAAACAGCAGGTCAGACAAACTGGAAATTGAAGCAGCTGCTCCAGTGAGGAACATAGAGGAGAGATTGAGAAAGCCAGGGCTGAAGAGATGGTTAAGAGCACTGGCTGCTTTTCCCAATATCCTTAGTTCAATTTCCCACACCCACATGGTGGCTCATGAACCCCAGTCCAGAATTCAATGCTTTCACAGCTTGCTAACAATCCAGGCCCCACAAACCTCCATGATGCAAGTGCCACAGACCTTGACTGAGCACCAATAATGCAGACTTGAATTCAAACCTTTCACAGAGTGCAGGAAACACACATTACGGACACCTTTTAGTATTTTCTAGCATTTTGGAGGGAAAAAGATTAGGGTTTGGTCCCTTTTCTAGAGTGCATTAAGACAGAGCACTCACAAACATAAAATAAAAAATCTTTTAAAAAGAGAAAGGCATGCTATTTCTAAGTAGACAGGCAGTTACTTGATAAGGGTGTGTGTGTGTGTGTGTGTGTGTGTGTGTGTGTGTGTGTGTGTGTGTGTGTGTGTGTGTGTGTTGGAGAAAGAGGAAATCCAAAATACCAGAGTTTTGTCTGATGTCCAAGAGACAGAGATAGAAAGATGGAATGGACAAATTTCTGCTGTCTCTGGCGTCCACACACAGTCCACATATTTACACAGAATAAATAATGTATGTGGGAAGACCTTCCATTATGGGTGGCACCATTACCTTGGCTTGGGTCATTGACTATGTAAGAGCATAGGAGGGTGATGAGCAGAAGACACCACACATGCTTTTATCTTCGGTCTGCTCTTGCTTGTGAATGAGCTTCACTGCTTCAGGAGTTTGCTATGCCTTGTTTGCAGCAATAAACCTTAACCTAGAATTGTGATCGAAAATAACCCTTCAGGCCCCGAGTTGCTTTTTGTGAATATATTTTATTATAACTACAGACACTGAACTAGAACAGACATTCTTACAGAGTATTCACCTAAATTAGAGGACTGTGGTTAAGTCTGGTTTGCGGGGTAAAAACCCTGCTTCATCAGAAAGCAATTATATCCATCATAGTTATTTTCATCATTAAAATAAAGAACTTGGTAGTATTCCATTGTGAAGATGTACCACATTTTCTGTATCCATTCCTCTGTTGAAGGGCATCTGGGTTCTTTCCAGCTTCTGGCTATTATAAATAAGGCTGCGATGAACATAGTGGAGCACGTGTCTTTTTTATATGTTGGAGTGTCTTTTGGGTATATGCCCAAGAGAGGGAAAACTGGGTCCTCAGGTAGTGCACTGCCCAATTTTCTGAGGAACCTCCAGACTGATTTCCAGAATGGTTGTACCAGTCTGCAATCTCACCAACAATGGAGGAGTGTTCCTCTTTCTCCACATCCTCGCCAGCATCTCCTGTCACCAGAGTTTTGGATCTTAGATATTCTGACTGGTGTGAGGTAGAATCTCAGGGTTGTTTTGATTTGCATTTCCCTTATGACTAAAGATGTTGAACATTTATTTAGGTGATTCTCAGCCATTTGATATTCTTCAGCTGTGAATTGTTTAGCTCTGAAGCCCATTTTTAATAGGGTTATTTGCCTCCCTTGAGTCTAATTTCGTGAGTTCTTTGTATATTTCGAATATAAGCCCTCTATCAGTTGTAGGATTGGTGAAGATCTTTTCCATCTACACAATGGAATACTACTCAGCTATCAAAAACAATGACTTTATGAAATTCATAGGCAAATGGATGGAACTGGAAAATATCATCCTGAGTTAGGTAACCCAATCACAGAAAAACACACATGGTATGCACTCATTGATAAGCGGATATTAGCTCAAATGCTCAAATTACCCAAGATGCACAGAACACATGAAAACTCAAGAAGGATGATGAAAATGCGAATGCTTCACTCCTCCCTTAAAAGGGGAACAAGAATGCCTTCAGGAGGGGATAGGGAGGCAAAGTTTAGAACAGAGACTGAAGGAACGCCCATTCACAGCCTGCCCCACATGTGGCCCATACATATACAGCCACCAAACTAGAAAAGATGGATGAAGCAAAGAGGTGCAGGCTGACAGGAACCGGGTATATATCTCCTGAGAGACACAGCCAGAAAATGGCAAATACATAGGTGAATGCCAGCAACAAACCACTGAACTGAGAACGGGACCCCCGTTGAAGGAATCAGAGAAAGGACTGAAAGAGCTGAAGGATCTTGAGACCCCATATGAACAACAGTGCCAACCAAACAGAGCTTCCAGGGGCTAAGCCACTACCTAAAGACTATACATGGACTGACCCTGGGCTCCAAATTCATAGGTAGCAATGAACAGCCTAGTAAGGGCACCAGTGGAAGGGGAAGTCCTTAGTCCCGCCAAGGCTGGACCCCCAGTGAACGTAATTTTTGGGGGGAGGGCGGTAATGGGGGGAGGATGGGGAGGGGAACACCCATATCGAAGGGGAGGGGGCTGGTTTAGGGGATGTTGGCCTGGACACCGGGAAAAGGGATAACATTTGAAATGTAAATAAGAAATACCCAATTTAAAAAAGATGAAAAAGAAAAAAGGAAAGATCAGGTATAAGGATATTATCCTCCAAAGAGACCATACATTTCAGAGCTCTACTAGATAAAATAGTCAAAGTTTATCTATCACAATAACCACATATTAAAGGTGCTATAATTTTATGTAGTTACATTTAATCATAGTTCAAAAATATTTTAAGTATGGATAAGTTTCATCTGAGTTTCAATTTTTTGTTCTGTGGCACAGAACATGAGTGGTTAGTCATGTTATAAAATACAATATTCCTGCATTGGATAGGCAACCATTATAACTTCTGAAGTTTATAATTTCCAGATATGGGTATAAGAAATTGACCCAACAAGTAAAGTGCTTGGCATGCAAAAATAAATGAAGAAAGAAAGAAAGAACTTGGCTAGGGTTCACATAAGATCTATTATAGTGCAATGAGCCACAATGGGATCCTGTCTCATTTCACCTCAGCTGTCATTAAAGATGACAGATAGCACCTGGAGAGCTTTTAGCTCTATGAACTGCTTCAGTTGAACAAGAACACCTGACTTCACCTTGTTGACCAGTTTGTTCGGACCTAATTCCCTACTGAGGACTTAAGTTGGTTTTGGGTATTGCCTATTTGAGCCTTGTGGGCCTGAATGAAATATGAATACATCTAAAGAGCTCCTGGTAGACCTTGCTATGCAAACAATGCCAAAATTGATCTGTAGGCTTAATGTAGTTCTTAAACCCCCAGTGGGGTTTTATTGGGTTAATGTTGCAAAGCTGATTGTGAAGCATGTATGGAAACATACATGACTTAGAAGAGCTATTAACCAAGTCTTTAAAAAGGCCAGAAATATAAGCTTTACAATGAGCAATTTTAAACTTATAAAACTAGAAAAATCTAGAGTATCACATTGACATAAGAAAATTGTTCAGTTAAAGAGAATACTGAAACTACAAATGTACCCATACACATGAATGCATTTTCTACAAAGGCATCAAGGTAATATAATAAGATTAAAAAACTTTTATCATGTTATATTGCTTAAAGAATTGCATGTCTGTGTTTTATAAAATGGAATTTTACCTTTGTATTCCAACACATGTGATCAGAATCAAAACCATATATTTTAAAAGAATTATGCTTTGGGGAAAGTGGAAGAGACTGTCTTTTCAGTGTATGAAGTTCTCTAAGGACACCACCAGACCACTGCGCACTGTGTGATATCTTCCAGGATCAGGGACCTCGTGTACAAAATGAGAACTTCATGATCCCTAGAGCGGTCAGACATTTTATGTTCAAGGCTTTTTGTAGGATTTACTCTGTGCTGTTCAGACACTTAGAATATTGCTCAACAGCATATTTCTCCGAAGGCACCAAGGTCCTTTAGCAATACATATCTGTAGTAATATAAACAGAGGTATGGCTTCATTTCCAACACATCCCAAGGAAAGTAAGCCTTCATGCATAAGGAGGGGGAAAGTTTTATTTCAGCAGCATTTCAGACAGTAAATGCTAATAAACTTGAAGAATGTTTGCATGGGTTGCGTTAATAACAGAATGGATGCTTAGCTTCATGGACATGTTTCCAACCTTAAATTAGAAGTTAACACATATAGAAAAGTTACCTCATTATAAAACTGTTTAGGTAGTGACATGCAAAGTATTCCTTAAATTAACAAAAAAAATAGGAAAGGATAATTACCTATAGGAGGCTTTTAATTTTTATCATATTTTATTGATTTTTGATGTGTGTGTGTGTGTGTGTGTGTGTGTGTGTGTGTGTGTGTGTGTGTGCGCGCGCGCCTTGCTGCAAGGGTAAGCATCAAATGCTAATTTGCAGGAGTAAGGTATCTGCTTCCACCACATGGGTCCTGTAATTGAACTCAGCTATGTTTGTTGACAGTTCCTTTACCAGCTGAGTCTTCTTTCCAGCTCAAATAATATAGGTATGATTAAGTCATTTGTAATTCTGGCTCCATATTAAAAATAATTAGCTGTAAATTTTCCTGAATCTGGCACCTTCTATAGAGGTGGCAAACCAGTGGTAAACCCCTCTCTGTCATTCAGACAAGCATCTGTAAGTTACTCTGTAAGGTACTAGCCACTGTTCTTCCTGTTTCTACCTTTAACTTTGCTAGCAGTTGTTAAATGGAAATTGAACCGTTTATTAAACCAAGTATACTGAGTGTCCACAAGGAGATAAGTAAATTATACTGTTGGAGATTTGGATATAGGTATTTATAGTTTTATCAAGTTCTAATGCTTCCTTTTCAGTTACAAAATTTAGATAAGTCTATTCAATCTGAGCTGTGCTAGAGAAGAGTGTCTCTTGATCGATGCTAAGTGTGCTCTCCCCTTAGGCTTTGTCTGTGCCTACCTTGACTTTTGTTCATTCATGTATAATGCTGTTCTCTTCCTGTGCCCAAAGTAGGTGACTTATGGCAATTAACTCTGTTAGACACTCTGGGACACTGGAATGACAGACCTTACACATGTAAGAGCCTTGTGTGACACCACTGTCCTGTCTCTGATTTTCATACCATACGTCCATTTGCAAGTCTAGATTTTTCATTCTTGAATTCACACATGGTCTGTGAAAGTGACCTAATTGAACCAAATGGTGTGTGTATGTGTGTGTGAATGCACAAGTATGTGTTCATGTGCATGGTCATGTGTTCATTCTTTGGAATAAGGAAGCTTCTGTACTTTCCTGAGACTGGAAAGAGATTCCATGTGTCTATTCAAAAGATGAGTCAAATCATCATGTCTTATGATGGACTTCTTCCCAATAGTTCCCCATCCTTGAAAAACTAAACCTAAAAGACTCCACTTCATACATTTGTTGTGCTTACAAAGGTGTGTGAGCCAGCTACGAATCTCTCTGCCTTTTTTTATAGTGCTTTACTTTCCTTTTATATAATTTTTTTATTTTGGTAGATGCGTAGTTAAGAGAGAAAAAAATGGATGATGTTTAATTATTATCCAGGACAAGATAATTCTGTGTTTTGGCACTTACCTTGTGACAGAAATATGAATAGAGAGCATTTGGAAAAGCATTTCTTCAATGCTCTAATGTATCAGTCAAACACAATGATTATGATTTTGTAACATACGAACTAATTCTTATCAGAAAAATGAAGTTGAGTGTGGAATTAAAAAGGACTTGACTTAAGGACAGATTTAATCACAAAACGAAAATATTGACATAGATAAATCACCACATTAGTATAGAGGTTTTTTTCTGAATTTGCTCCTTGAAAAGAGTATGTAAAGAAATGGGGATTTCGCCATATTTAATGTGACAATGTAGATATAGGCACATGTGATGGAAAGACCGAAAATAGTTCATAGTTTTGAGAGCATTTACTCTCTGTCCTAATAATGTCTAAGTGGCTGTGCCTGTAAGTCCCCAAGGACCCATGCTGACTTAACAACCTCAAGGGCATTGCTCTTACCAACAAAGGCAATCAGATGGATACATTGGAAGGGAATAGGAGGCTTCTTCAATCTTGAGTACATAGTAGGGCTAAAGATAACCAGTGAACTTAGTTCAAATTTCTAAGCATTACATGGTTCCCAGTGTAAGGCTCCAAAACATAGCACTTTTTGTGACTGAGTGTTTACTTAGGCAAGTCTGTAATGGAAGGAGTGAAATACATTGATGGAATAACATATTTAGTGCAAGATATTGAGTAAAAAGGGCTGTAATGAGATCATAAAAGAAAAACCATTGTGGACTAAATGTATGTATGAACCAAGAAACTAGAAAAATGTCAGAGGATTCTGTCCTTCTTAAAATTTATTTTTGAAAGATTACAGCATTTCCTGTAACCAACAATGATCTAATGACCATTATACAGAATCAGATTTATTTCTCTATGTAGGTAAGAAGTATATAGAACAGTCAAAAACTGTATGTTATGGATGTTGGTTTCGTGTTTTGTTTGTTTTTGTTTTTGTTTTTGTTTTTGTTTTTTGAAGAACTAACAGTAGAAGCAGGTGTGTCCATGACTTTTTTCTGATCTCGGAACTCTTTTCTTCTTATTGGATTGCCTTTTCCAACCTTGATGTGAGGACTTTTACCTAGTCTTACTAGTTTTGTTTTCTCCTGTTTTCATACTGTCTCTTGGAGGCCTAATCTTTTCTTAAAAGGAAACAGAGTGGGAGTAGGTCTGTGGAAGAGGTGATGTTGGGAGAGGGGCTAAGAGGAATTAAAAGAGAGAAAATTATGGTTGAAATATATTGTATGACAGAAGAATTTATATTTTCAATTTTAAAATCTATAAAGTTCTTATAAGATTACAAAGCAAAAAATGTATTGATGAGTATGCTTTTATATAAAATTATAAACATTGATACAAGTTTATTTTAAGAGACAGACCACTACGAATTTCTGATACCCTTATTTGAATGCACTTAATGTTGGGAAGAATTTTAGTTCATTTATGCTTTAGTTATAAGTGAGAGAAACCCAAGAGTGTAGCTTGCAAAGGGGTAATACCAAGTGATGATCAGAATGCATAGCCTGGAAAAACTGAGTGAAAGGCAGAGCTTGCTTTGGTTAGTGTGTGGTGTTCTTTCTAAAATTTGAAATGGGGGATCAAGCCTATTTAGTAGGCACGTGGAAGATAGACATAGGGTAAATATCACGTTACCAGAGTTGCCCAGAGGATATTCAGAGAGGATCCAGGGAGGCATGCTATGGTCATCAAGGGGTAATTGAAAGTATAAATAATCAGCAGGATTTCAATTCCTTCCAATGAATCAAAAAACAAAAGCAAAGGAAGGAAAATGCAGTATAATAAACAACAACAAAAATGAAAACACAAGAGTTCTATTGACTGAGAGAAGTGCACTAGGCTGCAGGTCCAGATAGTTATTCTCTCAAATGAATGATCTTAATGACGCATTACTTATTTTCTGAGTTTCAGTATCACTATGACATTATCTTTTTATAGAGATAGCATGCGGATACAATAAAATTCACATTAAAAAAACATGGAAAGATGCTAAATGCCACTCAAATCCCATATGTCAGTCATTTGAATCAGGGTTCCTATTCCTCTCATTATAATAGAGAGCAGATAATTGCACTCATGTCCTGTATCGGATGATTATGGTCATTGAATTTTTATTGTGCACTTATTAGAAAACCATTCTAGGCCACTGAGGTCTGGGTCAGGTGGTGGCCTTGAAAAAGAATATCAAAGCGTCCTAGCCACTATCTGATTCACTTTAAAGAATATCTCAATCCATTCAATAAATTCAGCTCCTGGGCCTAACCCTGTGACATTTCATATAGATACAATGGCTTCTACAAACCTCCCCTGCCCACCAGAATTTAATGTGCTTACATATGCTGCAGCCTTTGAAGTCTGTATGTAATCTAGTGCAGAAAGCACATTATCTGTTATTACTATTCTATATGTGTTTCTGGAAGCACAACACCAAGTGATGAATCAACTCCGTTTACCAGAGAACAAGCCCTTTTGTTTGAATTATTAAAAGTTATATTTAAATAGAGAACATAGATATAGGGAATATACTCTATGCTTCTCCTTCCACCTCTTTAACAAAGAAATCCATGAGTAAATAAATAAATACAGGCCTTTTGTATATCAGATTATACAGAAGGGTGAAAATCATTGTTACTGGACCTTCCCTGGACCTATTAAGAACTGTTTTTAAAATTTTTGTTTCATTTCTATTGTAAAGTAGATATTCGTAGAGTCAAAACAGGTATTTCATTACCTTCTGTGGAATGGTTGACTGAAACAGATTGAAAAAGTGGACTTGGTCAGCATTTCCGTAACCCAACCACTGATGACTCATAAGCATAACTGGAAAACTATGCAAACAAGCGCTGAGCGGTGGCTCTGCAGGAAAGTGCACCGACTGTTCTTGCAGAGGACCTTAGTTCAGTTCCTGCCACTCGCATCTGTGGCTCATAATCACAAAGACACATACCTGAAACAAATAAGCCAAAACCTTACAGATGGTACAAGGAGACAATATAGCTGAGGGTGAAGAGCAGGGCTCTGAATGTTGTGAACACCTCCTGGGTGGTCTCTTTGCCTAGTATCTTCCCTAGAAGGTCACCTACAACTGCAAGCAGGAGGTTCAAAGGCATGTACCTCTTTTGGAGAAGAGAATCTATGTTAATACTTGGAATTGCTTCATGGGCTTGTGACCTGTCCAACCTCACAGGTCACATACGACTACATACACTCCCTGCTTAGCTGTCTGCTTTGCTGTTTCCACCTTTAAAAAAAGCTATTATACCAAAGAACCCCGGTTTTCATTTGCAATGGACTCCACAAATCATATATCAAATATGAGAATGATTTTTTGATATAGTTCTAGAAAGGCACAGAACTTTAACTGCTCATTGTACTAAAATAGTGGCTTATGTGGTCCCTCTTGTTAATGAGATTCAGGATTCAGGCACTAGAATGATGTCGATCATCTCTCTATCTATCTTGTGTGTATGTGTGTCTGTATATGTGTAGCATCATGCCTCTCTGTGAGAGTAGCACAATACAAAAGATTAAGAAATTTACAAAGAATAGAAGTTTGTGTGACTCCCAATTATGGAAACTAGAAAGCCCATGGGCTCTTTACCCAAATCTGCTCTGCATGTACTGAACACCTTTTGCTGTCTCATTGGGAAGCAGCATCCCATGGATAAGCGAACAAGCAGACTACCTCGGGTCTCTCTTCTTTACATAAAGACACCATTTCTCTTTTGGGAACCTCACCTTTGGGACCCCACCTAACTTCAATTACCTTCTTAATGTGTGGTCTCCATTTACAGTTAATGCAATCATTAAATTTCAAACACAGGAATTTTGGTGAGGATATAGTCAGACCACAGCAAGGAAGAGAGTAAATATGTTTCGGGGCTTACTAACCATATGAGTCACACCACCGCTGCAACCCAATAGTAGTTGCACAAACAGGAAAAAGAGTGAGCATAGTTGTGACTCAGTTCCATTTATTCGTAGGTTAGGTTCCGTTCTGTAGTTTCCCCATCTTTGCCTCAGAGTCACATGTGTCAGATAATGCCTGAGTTTACTATTAACTCTCAGACTCTGTGGAAGTGGCTTAACCTTTCTGTGAATCTAAGATTTTGCTTTGGATGGTCTATTTTTTTCTTTCCCTGCACAAGAAGGTTTTGCTCACAGAGTGGTTTAGAATGTTACCCAAGGTAGTGCATAAGGACACAATTCCACTCAGCCCATGCTCTTGAAAAGCTTCTACTAGTATTTGCTTGGTCACTTTGGTGTACAGTTTGATGTTCAAAGCTGACTTTGTATTGTAGGTGATAAAGTCATGTAAAATTATTTAATAAACCTTTGACTACATTGAGCTTGAGGAAAGAGTAAGGAGCCTACTTAATACACCAAACAACTGATTTTACTCACGTCCCTTTACAAATATTCCATGATTAAGTAGGAATGGATTTGGTCTTCCCTGAAGACCAAATAAAGTAGAACTAATCAAAGGGAGCCTGAGAATTTTATCTGTTATCAGATCCCTCATATTTAACTTGAGTTTCTTATCTGTGAAGTGAAGTCTACGTGGTGACATTGCCATTGTTTACTGTCACCTGCTCACATTCTATAAGCATATTTACTTTACACACCATCTCTGGTCTCTAGACTTGGGACACTCACTTGAATCTCAGAAGGGCTACAGTCTCCCTGGCCTTCTTGTGTGGAATCAACTTACTTCCTTAATAAGGCAATGTTACTGTGACAGAAAGCTGTCACACTGCAAAGCCTTGCCCAGAAATGTTCCCTGTCTGATAATACACTGTAGGAAAACAATTCCATACAAACTATGCATGCAGTACAGTCCTGCTTACTTCAGCTATGTAAGCTACATACAAGCACACTATATATAAGGGGGAGAAGCTAGTAGAGGGATGTCTCTAGCAGTAATAGAATAGTTCTTCCCTCTAAGATTCATAAGAAGTGGTAGATTCCCTCTATTACCTTGGGGAGTGTCTGGATTCTACCATGTAGCTAATAATAAAAGGCACTAGTTTACTATAGTAGCTCTCTGTCATATTACAGTCTATACCCTTCAGAAATACTCATACAAGGTGGCTTGTTCTTGGTCAAAGCTGCACGAGTCATCACATAAAGCTGCATATCACACCAGGCTACTCCAGTTCTTCCGGTGCTACAACAACACGTGGATAAAACACACACCTTCGGGGCTGGGGACTTAGCTCAGTGGTAGAGGGCTTACCTAGGAAGCGCAAGGCCCTGGTTCGGTCCCCAGCTCCCAAAAAAAACAAAAAAAAAAAAAAAAAAAAACCACACCTCCAATGAGCGCTGATTGTATCTGTATGCTGCTCTCTGACCAATGTAGGATCCCTTATCTCTTTGCCAGTCCTTTCATCATGATGATGACACAACAGCCTCCTCCTTGTATACCACTACACCTTAATATACATTTATATGTCTCACAGCCCAGCATGGCTCTTTTCTTTCCTTGAGATAGATTTATTAGAACCTCACATGCTTGTTGCCAACCAATCCCTCAGTGTTCAGCCCACCTTTCTCATTAGATGTACAACTCCAAGAAGTTCTCTATTTTGCTCATGAATTGTAGTCTCCTTTGCTAGAAGGAAAGGGTGTACTTCCTTGCTTAATACAGTTTCTGAGCTGTGTTCCCATGCATGAAGTGGTAGTGAACGAATCGAGAAGAGTTCATTTTGTAGTGAATTGAAAAAAACATTTGAGAAAGAAACATAACATGCCTATAGTATAAACAAAGAAGAAAAGAAAACTGGATACTGATCATAATATCTGTATGGTTTGTGGTTAGTGTGGTTGAGGCAATAACACCTGAATGTTTTATGATAAAGGGACCACATTAAATTTATATAGTAGCTGTTTCATCTGTGAAACTGTAGACACAATAGCAATGCTCAATACTCACATACACATGCACACCAAACAAAATTCAGGAGGGTTCATAAGATACTGTGGAAACAGGATTTACCATTTCCCAGTGCATGCAGTAAATGCAGATGTGATGGTGAATGTGATGGGGCAGGTGCTTGCTGGGGATTTTGTCAGGGAGGAGAAATCATTCTGGAAGGAAGAAGCAACCTGGCAAATTTTCTGATTAGTAACTTGAAGGAATATGTCAGAGAATGAGTGTCCTTAGAGAAAATTGAGAAGTCTTGAAAAGGTGAACAAGACAGGATGAAGGTTCCCTCAGATGGAGAAAGGCTACTTCAGCAGAGTCTCAGGAGTGTGAACATGTAAGTGTTTTGTGGGAGTTTCCTTTCTCTATATTTTCTCATGTTCAGGTTCATAGTATAGAATAAGGCATAGGAATCCATAGTTCACGTCAAACTATCCTTTCGGGGATATTAGGAAGTGAGCCTTTTAAGCAAGGGCAAGTCAGGTGAGAGACTCTCTAGCAAATGTGTTTTCCAGGGAAGATATTTCCTCAATGTCAGGCATTTTATTACTCTTTTGTCAGCATGAATCAATTATATCACCTAACAGCATCCATAAAGATACTCTATGGGGGATATTTTCACCACTCATTTTGATAAAAAGCAAAATAATATTTCATACACAGAGTTGATCTTTCTGAATAGTCATTAAAACCAGCCTACCACACATCAAATAAATTCAGGCACTAGTTCCTCACAGGAATGACAGATTTCAGACACAGGTTTTCCTTCAACTTAGCTTCCTTTTTACTGACTCCTCCAAACATAAAGATTGAGCAATGAGTCCAAAGGCTCACATCTAACACACACATCGATATATTCATCTCCATGTGACCCTGAAAAGAAACCTAGCATGAGCAAGCAAATTTTATCTATAATTTATGACCAATGAAAATAATTGCCACAGTGTAACTGTGAATGTGGGTCAAATGATCACAGCTCTGTGGCCGAGGTGTGCTGGTGATAAGAACTAGATTTTTGAGAGATCGCTACTCGGAATGGAAGAGACTTGTAAACCCTTTAAATTTTTTCTCCTGCTCTCTTTCTAATTGAGTGATTGGCCTTAAGAAACTTCAAAGGAGTTTTCGCTTTTCACTTAGAAGTTCAGAATGATGGAACTCTCTTCACTGTACATTATGCTAGGCATCTTTATTGTGTCTTTATTCCCAGACTTTTAAACCAGCACGTGGGGGTGGAAAGATGGCTGAGCTATGAAAAGCATTTGCTTCTCTTGGAGAAGATTGGAGTTTTGTTCTCAGTACACATACTGTAGGGTCAACCATCTTTAACTCAAGCGCCAGAAGAACTTATTCTGTTGCTTTGAAAGCACTCACTCTCTCTCTCTCTCTCTCTCTCTCTCTCTCTCTCTCTCTCTCTCTCTCTCTCTCTCTCTCTCTCAAACACACACTCTCTTACACACACACGTCCACCTACACATAAAGGTTTTAATGAGTTACTATTTTTACACGTTATTTTTTCATAACGTGTAAAACTATTAGTCATTTTACCAAGTGTGTGACACACATTAACCCAAAAGG